>NC_058130.1:295433626-295464835 GCF_016433145.1 Gracilinanus agilis | reverse complement strand
TCAAATCCGGCCTCAGACACTTCCCAGCTGTGTGACCCTGGGCAAGTCACTTGACCCCCATTGCCTACCCTTACCAATCTTCCACCTATAAGTCAATACACAGAAGTTAAGGGTTTAAAAAAACAAACAAAAAAAAATCTAATACTGCTAGACTTTAACATATTTTTCATTATTTCTTCTGATAGTCTTGATCTTTTGTTTTTCCAAATGAATTTTGTTATTTTTTTCAAAATAACTTTTTTTGTTAATTTAATTAATATGGCATTGAATATGTAGATTAGTTTAGGTAAAATGACCATTTTCATTATTGGCAATGCCCACTCATGAACAATGAATATTTCTCCAATTATTTAAATCTGACTTTATCTGTATAAAAAGTATTTCATAATTGTGTTCATGTAGTTTCTAGATTTGTTTTAGAAGATATATTTCTAGGCATTTTATTCTATCTATGGTTAATTGAAGTAAGTTATCTTATACTATATCTTCTTTCAGGATATTGTTAGCAATATATAGAAATGCTGATGATTTATGTGAGTTTATTTTATATTCTGCTACTTTGCTAAAAGTATTGATTTCAGTTTTTAAGAAAACAGGAATGATAAGAATGAATGGACCATTACTTAATGTGGTAAATTGTACGTCTAAAACCACAAGCTAGTATTATCTGTAATAGGAAAATAAGTTACCTTTCCAGAAAGAACAAGAGTAAAACTTTGGAATACTTTGGAACTAATAATACAGCAGGAAGGAAGCAAGACCAGGAGAACAAGTTATATAGTGACTACAAAATTATAAAAGGAAAACAACTTTGAAAGACTAAAGGACAGAGCCAGGTTGGCTCAATAGCATAAAGTCCTTAATACAACTTCTCCAAAAATATCTAGAAAATATTCTAATCCATGTCCTACTGGGAAAACAAAAGAAAAAAACCCAGAAGTCATATTTTCAGCAGAGAGTGACCAAGGTGATTCACCACCTACTTCTGCGTCACACATCTAGGGAAGACCAAATTTGATAAGCTTCAGAGTGAGGAGCAATTCCAGAGTGATCAGTGGTTAAAGGCCCTAAGCGGTGTACTGAGTGAGAAAGTTCAGGTATAAACAGTAGCTTTGTGGCTCCAACTCTGGTGGCTGGGCAGGTCTCATTTTCAAGCTCCCTCTCAGTCTGAAGGATGCAGTAGATAAGTGATGGCAAACTTTTTAGAGATGGAGCACCAAGCCCTGCACCCTCTAACCCCAGACTGCGTGCTGTGCCCCTCCCCCACACTGAGTGCCAGGTGTGCCTCACCCCTCCCCTTACCCCACGCAGGGGAGGGAAGAAGTGCTCCCTTTGGGCTGCTGGGCAGAGGTCGTGAAAAAATGTCATTAGTAAACTAAGGCAAGCCTCCAGTTCTGTCACTTTGAACCTACAGAGCTTTCCCACTGGTTGAGTCTAGGTTATTGAGTCAACAATCTACTGAAATTTTAAGGCAGAGGAAAGTTCACAGGCATGTTATTTGACCCCAACCCAAATCAAGAACTTTGCAGGAAGACAGTATTTAAATATTACCCTGAATTATACCACATTGGCAGCACTGAAAACTTGTAAGTCCCCAACCTAAGCTGTCCCCAAGAGTTTGAAATGACCAAACACAAGAAAGCAGCAGGAGGACCCAAGAGGACAAAAGATGAGCCCAGGCCTTCTCCCTAGAAACACACAGCACTTGACCCTTATTTAGAATCCGAAGTCATGAAATTCTTTGGAAGAATGAAAAAAAATTTTTAAAGTCCACAATAAAGAACTGGTATAGTGACAGGAATATTCAAAACACAAACCCAAAAGAAGAAATTAACTGTAAAATATCAGGAAAAATATTTTTAAAAATCAAAGGAAAATACAACTTGGATATGAGTTCAACTGGAATTTCTTCAAGGAATAAAGCAAGAGTTGTATTTTTTAATAAAGAATAAAAATTATTAAAAAAAACAAATGAGAGTAGTAGAGGAAATAAGGGTAAAGAAATGAGAACTATGGAAGAAATATTATAGCAAAAATATTATTATAAAAATATAGCCAATACACAGAAGTTAAGGGTAAAAAAAAGTAAACAGAAAGAAAGTATTCAAGTACCTAAGAACCACAAGTCAAGCTCATACTTGATTTAACAGCCATCACTGTAAAGAAGTGGAAAACTTGGAATTTGATATTCTAGGAGGCAAAAGATTTAGTAAAATCCTGCAGGGGAAAAACTTGGACTTTAATAAAATAAAAGACTTACAGGCATTCCTAATGAAAAAAAGCTGATCATACCAAATCATGAAAGCCAATTGTTAAATTTTCATTGTGAGTATTTACATCTCAATAATGGGCAAACATAAATCAAAACTTGTTTTATTGATTGTCTAGACTAAGAAAGTGATGGATAAAAGTTAATAATGAAGATTAAACTTTAAAATGTGTTGTGCATTTTGAGAATGCTGGTTATTAAACATTTAGTAGTAAATCCCTTCATGTATCTCCCCAGAATTCTTTTATCATGAAGGATCATAGAGGAAATCTAATCAGACAGATGGCCTTGCAGTAGGTGTGTTATTTTTTAATGATCTGAAATGAAGAATGGATTGTTGGGGTTGGGGGAGAAATAAACTTAGGGTGGCAAGGAGAGGAAGAATAAATGTCTCACATAATTGAAGTTTACAAGTAGAAATCTGTATAAGCAAAGAGGGAAATGAATAAGCAATACAAACTTTAACACTCATCTGAAGTGGTCAAAGGAGGGAAGAATGCATACACATGTAAACACACACAGAGTCAGGTATAGAAATACATTTCATCCATCAGGGAAGGAGGGAAGGAGAGAATAGATTAAGGAGGGGAAAATTCATTTTAAGCAAAATGAATACTAAGTAGGGTAGATTTTGAAGAGAAGGATAAAAAAAAATAAGTTGCTATTATTGGGCTCTAGGTGAGGAAATGAAGTGGACACAGATTATAACAGTCTTAGAGGACCAATGTTGAACTAATGCCTTCTCTTTTATCAACTTCTACTTTATAAAGAAGTAGTGGAAAACAGAAGAAAAAATATAAGAGAATTGGATGAAAGGGAATATACAATTAACACTATATAAACCCAAGTATGATTAGAATGAATTCGTCTATAAAATGGAAGAAGATAACATAATAGATTAGGAAATAGAGGCCAACAATATTGTTGTGTACTAGAAATACCTTTGAAACAGAGATGTGCACACAATTAATTAAAATAAGGGGCTGAAGGAAAATCTGTTCATAAGAAGTAAAAGGTAAAGTTAACAGTCATGATTTCAGATAAAGTAGCAACAAAAATAGATATAAACAAGAGAAATAAACAGGAAAACTATTTTGCTGAATGGTACCATAAATAGCAAATTAGTAGCAAAATCAAACATATATGCAACAAATGGTATAGCATCTTACTTAAAAGATAATTTAAGAGTTAAAGGGACAAATAGAAGTTAAACTAATGGGGGGGGAGCCTTAATTTATCCTTCTCAGAGCTAAGTAAATCTAACTAGATTATAAAAAAAGATGAAGAACTTGAATAGAATTTTTGATAACTTAGATATGATAGATCTCTAAAAATTATTTAACTAGAATGAAAAGAAATATATATATATATATATATATATATATATATATATATATATACAAAATTTCACAACAGTGTTTCTTGTATTAGGTCATGAAAACATTAAAAATGACTAAAAGTAGGACTATTCAAGTCATCTTTTATAGACAACAGTGAAATAAAAATTATGTTGAATAAAAGGCCACTGAAAAAATGAATAAAAATTACTTGGACACTAAATAATTCTAAAGAGAAAATAAGTCAAAGAACATATCATATAAACTATATTTCATTAATGATAATGACAGTGATATAGCATACTAAAATTTGTGAGATGTAACCAAAGAAGTTCTTGGTAGAAAATTTAGACTTTTAAACACTTTCATTAGTAAAAGAGATTAAAAGCAAAGGGATGAATTGATATATATTTTTTAAAAACCTAGGAAAGCAACTAATTAATAATACCCACTTAAACAACAAAGTAGAAGTTCAGAAATCCAAGGAAAGAATAACAAAACTAAAAGTTAAAAAAATAAGTAAAACTAGGAGCTGTTTTTAAAGAAAAGTAAGCAAAATAAATTAAGCAATTAACTCAATTAAAAAAAAAAAGAAAACCAAATTATCAGCACCAAAAATAAAAAAGATACATTTACAACCAATGAAAAAGAAATAAATCATTAGGTGTTTCACATAAGTAACCAAATCTTAAAAGAAATTTGTACAAACCATAAATAAACTCCCAAAGAAATAAATCCCCAAACCAGATGCATTTACAAGGAAATTCTACCAAACAGATATATAAAGAAAAATTAATTCTGATATTATAATATCAGAATATTTTAAAATAGGAAAAGAGGACGTCTTAATAGATTCACCAATAATTAAAACATGGTCTTGATATTTAAACCAGGAAGAATACTATAACCAAAATCCCTAATGTATGCTGATATACAAATTTCAAATAAATTATTAACAAAGAAATAATAGCAATATATCACAAAGATTATTCAGGATGACCAAGTTGGATTATACCAGTAATGAAAGAAAATATCAAATAAGAACAATACATAAAAATCATACAATTATATCAACAAATGCAAAAAAAAAAACTTTTGGCAAGATACAAAATCCATTCTAGTTAAAAAAAAACTAGAAAGCACAGGAATAAATGGAACTTACCTTAAAATGTGATTTGTTGTTGTTCAGTCATTTCAGTTGTGTCAGACTCTTCTTGACTCCATATGGGTTCCTTAGTAAAAAAAAAATACTGGAGTGGTTTTGCCATTTTCTCCTCCAGCAGAGTGGTACCCAAACAGGGACTTGAACCCTGGTCCCTCTGTTGGGGAGTAGAAGGGGGATTACGAGCAGTCCAGTTCCCCTTTGGGGTGGGACAATTGGGCAAAAATGGAGTGAGAAGAGCCAGAGACCCAGTAGGTTTGCAGTGGCTGATCTGAAGTGCCATCTGCTGATTTTAATTTTTATATCATTTTTCTCAAGATTACATCAATGTTGGCATGAATTCCATTCCCACCATACATCCTATCTTTGGAGACAATGTGTTAGGTGTGTTTGATGTATTTCTTGGGCTACAGTGGTCAGAACGTACAGGCCTTTTCATGGGAAACAATTTCTTCATATTTCATATTTCATTCATTGTTCTTTTATATTAAATTACTGTACCAAATCGTATCTGGAAAGGGGGGAAACTTGGAGACTGTTCTGGCCTGTTCTTGCAGGCACCTGTTTATGGGAATCTGAGTCAGAGATTTAAAATCTTTAACATTAACTCACTATATGCTGGTTTGTTGTGAAGTGATTTCTTGGGGAAGTTTCTGTATTATGGGGGTTTGTTTAGGGTTTTATTTTTGGATAGTGTATAGTCTGTGACTGTGGTTGTTCTTACCATGAACCTGTATTGTTTTTCTGTGTTTCTGTGGGGCTGAATAAGGATACCGATTGCAATAGTTTCAATATAAGTGAATGCTAATGAGAAAAGAGTCACATAGGGGAAACTGAGTGTGGAATTTCCATCCTTCTGACACCTGCTTTGCTAGTTTGTCAGAGCTAGTGACGAGCTGTGCTAAATGTCACAGGCTTTGATGGCTTCCTACATAAGATCACACACAAAAGTCTAAGGTCAGATTTGAACTCTGGTAGAATTCTTCCTGACTTCAGGTCCAGCACTCTTTGTACTGTACCACCTCACTGCCCATAATAAATACTACCTATCTAAAACCAAGACCTAGCATTATCTGTATCATATCCCTTTTCAATTTTTGGAACCTGGAATAGACCTCCTTCCTAACAGACTGATACTGTTTCTGGTCTCTAGGTAGCCAATTTGGCTTCTGGAATCATGCAGATGGCTTGTAACAATAAAGATTTAATAGTCTCTCAGTATAGCAATAAGATAAGAAAATGAAAATGAAGAAATAAGCATAGACAAAGAGGAAACAATTTTCACTTTTTACAAATGATATAACGTTTGAATTTGGAAAACCTTGGGAAATTGACTAAAAACGTAATTGAAATAAATAACTTCAGCAAATCAAGCCACACATGGATCTCTTACTTCTGCAAAGAAGTATGTTGTGAGTATTAATATATTTTTATTCAACTCATGCTTGATTTTTATAATTTTGAGTAACCTAGAGTTACCTAAAGATCCTCTCTACTAGGATACAAACTCAGTGTCTGACAAAAACTGTTGAGAAAATGGAAAGGAGTCTGGCTGAAACAAGGTAAAGAATAAATATCAATATAAACTCCAATGGGTACATTCCTTAGGATGAAATCATAAACAAATTATAATAACAAAGAAAAAATTACCTGTCAAACCTATTAAGAGAACCAAACAATATTATAAAGACAAACAACTTTGAAAGACTTAGGAACTCTGATCAACATAATGACCAACCACAACTGCAGAGAGCTCATGTATGCTACCTACTTACACACAAAAAAATCTGGCCAATGAATGTTTATTTTGCTTGGTTATATTTTTTATTAACAACTGTTTTCTTTTTTGCCTTTCAACGAGAGTGAGAAATTTTTTTTTGGAAAAAATTATTTTTAAAGATTTAAGAACTCCGATCAACAAAATGACCAACCACTGTTGTAGAAAACCAGTGATGAATCATAATTCCTACCTTTTGACAGAGAGGTGTTGGACTAGAAGTACAAAATGAGGTATACATTTTGACAGGGAATGACAAGAGAAATAGGGTAGTAATAGTGATACCTAGGAAAGAAGAAATGAAAGAAAAGAATATCAATGAAACATTTTTTTAATCCACAGAAGATAGCAGTTCAGAGAAAAACAGTTTTAATAACCATTTTGTATTTGTTTTATGCTTTCTTAGAAATATATTCTTAATAGAATTTTGTCATGTCATCTTTTTTCCTTTAAGATCATTTTTTCAAATATTAGTATTTTGTGATTTAAAATGTCCCCTTTGAACTTTTGGAACCTAGGAAAAGACCTCCTTCCTACCAGATTAATATTGTTTATGGCCTCTAGGTAGCCATTTTGGCTTCTGGAATCATGCAGAAAATCTGTAACAAATAATAATTTAATGGTCTCCCAGGTGTTAATGAATAGAAAGTAGTCATTTCATAAAGAAGAATAAAGTGGACTTTAAGCAACTTTTGAAGGAGATGCTTAGCCTGAAGGTCCTTTCTCTAGCCTCATCTTTTTTTAAAAAACATTTATTAATATATTCATTTTTAACCTGTTTACATACTTTATGCCCCTACTTTCCCCTTCACCCCCCCCCCCGCTCTCCCCCCACCCATGGCCGACGCACATTTCCACTGGTTGTAATGTGNCTCTCTCCCCCCACCCATGGCCGACGCACATTTCCACTGGTTAAAATGTGTCCTTGTTCAGGGCCTATTTCCAAATTGTTGTTAGTTGCATTGGTGTGGTAGTTTCGAGTCCACATCCCCAATCTTGTCCGCCTCAGCCCCTGCATTCAAGCAATTGTTTATCTTCTATGTTTCCTCTCCTGCAGATCTTCCTCTGAATGTGGGTAGCATCTTTACCATAAATCCCTCAGAGCTGTCTTGTGTCATTGCATTGTTGTCTAGCTTCATCTTTATTGGGGGAGCCCCTTTCATCAACTCCTTCTTTATAGAGAATACTGTGGTCTTTGGGCACATATTTGGCATGACTCCAAAGTACTAGGAAACCTGGATCCCTTCACTGTTCAGAAAAGGAAGGAGAAAGGCAGGGAAAGCATCACTAAATTCTCCATCTTGTAACTTCTCCTTCTTGCTCCTAGTCCCTGAGGCAACACTAGCAAACTTTAATATACATTCTACATAATGCTAAATAATAAAAGGGGAACGGTGAAAAGTAATGCTGCTTGACTATGGGAAATGCCATTCAAGTTTATAATTAATATATAAGACATCCAGCAGCCTAAAATTATTTGCCATGTCAAAGACTTTATAGGATTGTGAGAAATCCATAATGCTCTTCTGTTTTTTTTAGTGTCTTATTTTAAAAAACAAAACCCTTATTTAGATGACTCATATAATTTGCATGCAAATTTTTGATGTTATTAAAATACATATTACTTTTTTTTTCCTTTTAAATATGAGCCCATTCTGGAGCCTCTTGGGCACATAAACCAAGAACAATCAGGCCTCATTTGAATGTGTATTGTCTGAAATGACTCTTGACCTTGACACCAGGTTAATGCTTAACTTTGAGGATGTCTTGGCCATAACACAGGAAAAGTTCAGGCATTGTCACAACATTGAAAGTACAATACAGAGGCACATTACCTGAAAAAGAATACTGGCGTCCAATACTAAGCATCAAACTCCAGAACTCTTAGCAGTGGCGTTACATGGAGATCAGTCAATCAGTAAACATTTATTAAGTACCAACTCTTTGCCAGGCAACAAGCTATGGATATAAAAATAGAAAGGCAAAAGACAGCCCCCTCTTTTAAGAACTTGTGATCTAATGGGGGGAACAAAATGCAAATTATGTACAAAATATAGGATGAAAAAGAAATAATCCATAGAGTGAGGGCACTAGAGTTAAGAGGGAAAAGCTTAGAATTTTATCTGAAACTTGAAGTAAGAAGTCCAGAGGCAGAGATGAAGATGGAGAGCATTCCATGCAGGAATAAAGCTAATGAAAATGCACCATCAGTGGATTAAAGAATTCCAAAGAGTACCTAGGGGAATATAAGGTATTAAGACTAGAAAGGTAAGGGAGGTGTGTCAGTTTTTGAATGCCAAATAGAATTTAGCACTGTCACAAAAACATAGAAAAGAGAGTATCATGAAGAAGAGGATGATCAGCAGCAGCTAAACAGATGATCAACTTTAGAAAGGAGATTAAGATGGAGTAGGACTGAGAAAAGACCACTGATCTGGCAATTCATAGGCCACTGATAACTTTTGAAAAAAAGAGTTTTTGGATGAAGAATGTAGGCAAGAAGCCAAGACTAGAAAAAGAATAAGAGGAGCAGAAATAAAGGCACTTATTAAACACAAGCTTCTAAAAGAATTTATCCACAAAATTCAGGTGAGATACCTGATATTAGTTAATAGGGATGAATGGGTTGAGTAAGTTTTATGAGGATGGTAGAGACATAGGTATATTTGTAGGCAGTAAGGAAGAAGCCAACCGACTGGAAGAGAATGATGATAAATAAGAGTGGAGATGATGAAGGAGCCAATCTGCTGGAGAAGACAGGATGGAATGGGATCACTTGAGCATGCAGAGAGGCTGAACCTGGAAAATAAGGTCACCTTATCAGTGAGACAGGGGGTGAAAGTGAAGATAATGACAGAAGAAGTCAGGGTAGATGAGGAGAGGAGGAGAAGGAGCTCTCAGCAATTTGTACCATAAAATATGAGGCAAGATTCTTATTTAAGGAGGAGGGAGGGGGAACCATGGGAGTTTTGAGGAGGGATAAAAAAGTTTAGAGGAGCTGTAGTGGTGAGTGAGATTGCAAGTTAATTATGAAGATGTCAAATGATTGTACAGCAGCACTCAGGGCCCAGTTGTGCTAACATAAATTTGTAATAGACCCTGTCTACCTGATTGTGTAACTTTCTTCATCTTCATTTAGCAGCATATGTATAAGAGTGAAGGTAGTAGTTGATGGGAGTGATCCAACACTGGGGTTCTGCAGGACATAGTTGATGATATGATAAGGCAGCAAGGGACTCTCAAGATAAGAAAACAGACTAGCTACTATAGCAGTGACAGGTTAGGAGAAAACTGAATTTCTTGTGAAGAATGACAAAAATGATCTGGTAGTTAACTATACTAATTTAAAGGTAATGTGCTACTTTAGACTATCACAGACTTCGGATCATGGGAAGGTCAACTCTTTCATTTTACAGAAAAGAAAACTGAGGCCCATATATGTCAAGTAAGATTTATGTAAGGAATAAGTCATAGAACCAAGATTCAAACCCAGGTCTCTTTAATTTCAAATTCCACTAAATCGGACATTCATCTCAGTTTTCTCAACTTTAATATGGAATCCAAAAATAGACATTGAAGTTTTTGTCTTTCTAACAATGAGTAAATGAAAAAAAGTTTATTAAGTGCTCACTACATACTAATCAATAAGTTCCTATAATATAAATTAAAAAGGGCAGACAGGTACTGCTTTTAAGGATGCAAAAATAATACATATGGGGAATAGTTGCCAGGGATGTATAATATGGTCTAGAGAGTTGCAGGGATAAGTACAGCCTTTGTAGAGTGTCTTGACACTTTCTTCCCAGGAGCAATGAGAAGATTGTTTTGATTATAGTTTGAGAACTAGAAAGCAGAGCTAGAAAGGCAGGGGGTGAGGGAGAAAGTGTTCAAGGGATAAAGGAGGTATACTTCTGGTGGCTAGTGAAAAGTATATGAGGGAAGTCAAAGGCAGGTAGGTGGATTCAGAGCCTACATGTAGGTGACAGAGACAATCACCAATCATGATAATGAAGCCCGATGATGAGAAAGGGTTAAGTCCTCCAAGACTTGGTTTCTTGTGTGACATTGGTAAGAAATCTAGTTGAATAACAAAACTATTATTAGAAATAACGACCATGGGAGCTTTTTAAAAAAAACTCATTTTTCAGTAGCTAAAGATATAGGTTGGTGAGTTGAGTATCAGGATATGGAAAGTAATGTCCAGACTGGGAATGTGGTGATTGAAACAAAGATAAAAAATAAAGGCCAAGTGGGACAGTTCAAAAAGTTGTGAATTTAAAGTGTGGTTGTCTGAGATCACACAGCATTTTTTTAAATTAAAAGTATGAATTCTATAAAGAACTTTTCTCAAATTTTTCTAATTCTCAGCAATGTTTTTATGCCCAGTGGTTTGTACTGATCCTTCATCTATATAACTAACTGTAGAAATGATCACAGCAATAGCTTCCACCACTGAGGGACCTCATCTACTTAAAGTAAAAGTGAACTAACCATACTAATTGAATTTATATAGTGTACATAGGTATGACACATATATTCCCTACACACAAAAAAAGAGAGATATAAAAGACAAACAGCATGCATTGACAGACTTAAAATAGAAACATAACATTCAGTAACATAACTACAATTATACTGCCCTAGTAGGCTGATACTTATACCTCAGTAGTGCCTTGGCTCTGCTGTCTCTCCATATCCACTTTTTCTGACAGTCAAGGAAGTGTTGAACTGATTTTCCTTTCTTTGGTATTCTGGTTACCTCCCCCAATGGACCCAGGAACTCCAAACTTCTTAAAATCACAAGATGGCCTCTAAACATGAATATATCAGTTCTTAGAATCAAAAAGATGATGAAAGCAAAAACACAAAAAAACTAACCCAAAACCCAAGCTCAGGTTCACCTAAGGCAGGATATTTGCTTTCTTTACTATACACTGGGAAGTTTATCATCTCTGCTTCTTCCGCGCCTTTTATAGTAAACATTCTACCTTGTTATGTTTAAAGAAGAGCCTTATGTTTTAAGAAGCAGGGCACTCTTCATTTAAAGAGTTACCAGCTTCTTAAGCTCAACCAGCCGTAGAGAATTGTTTCATCTACCAATAGAGAATTACTTCATTATTGAGGTTTTTTTTAGTTTTCTAAAATTCCAAATTTTACAAAACTAAATTAAATAAGCATTTTCATTAACAACAAAAAAGAAGATTGTGCATCAATGAAATCATAAATTACTTATATGCTTAGCTTGCTTTTCTTCAAAACTACATACTAAATCCATGTAAAATTTTCAAAGCTTTTCTGCTTGTATGAATTTCTTTCTGGATATCCCATTCTCTCATTTTAAAAAATATTAATTAATATAATTTATCAACAAGTGTTCCATCACAGAAGGTACCATCTGGGAGACAGACATGTTATTACAAATTAAGTCTTTCATGTTTTCACTTTTCAGTTCACTCTCTGGAGGTAACATTTACAACTTATTCTTCCAGTATTAATTCATTAGCTGTGTATTATGTTCCCTTATTTCTGCTCTCCACTGTTCATTATCCCATATAGTCCTTTTCAAGTTTTTTTTAATCTCCTTGTTGTTTCTTATGGGGCAATAGTACACTATCACATTCATATACCACAGTTTGTTTAGCCATTCCCCAATTGATGGCTATCCTCTCAATTTCTAATTCCTTGTCACCACAAAGAGATGCTATAAATATTTTGGAACATGCAGGTTTTTTCCCTCATCCCCTTGGGAAATAGAATCAGCAATGTTCTAAGGATATACACAGTTTTAAAACTCTCTAGGTATAATTCTAAACTGCTCTTAAAAATGGTCAGATCAGTTCACAGCTCTACCAACAATGTATCAATATCCCCATTTTTCTACATCAAGGAGTTTTGTCATACCAAATTGCCTTGGCACTGAGCATCACATGTGGTCTGCTAGAATCAGAAGGAGTAGTTTTGCAATGCTCCCAGAGATGACCCCTGTAGGTCCCAAATTCTAATTCATCCCTCATTATACATGACACCCAGGTAGAAGGACTATGGTTGAAAGCAAGTTGGACTTAGAATGGCAATTTTTTTTCTTTTGAATGGATCTGAAAGATTTGAGAATTTCTCGTAAACTACAATCTGCTTTTCAAATCTTAGAGACAAAAAATGAACAGTAAATATTAGTTGAATGAATATGTGAGTGAAGACTACTCGATTAAGAACATTTCAAACCAATTTTAGGAAGGGTAAGCAGTAATGTTCAAGGAAAGAGGAAAGGAATCATAAGCCTCTCAATCTAGGTCATATAACATAGAGTATGGGAAAGAGCATTGATTTAGTTAGATGAAACTTCCCACAATATCATTTTCCATTAGAATACTCAAATGTTAAGGGAGGCATTTCTAACTCCTCCTGTGCTGACTTGTATTTTGGCTACCTGTGTTTCATGTGTAGTGAGGATTAAATTGTAATATGGGGTCTGGAGGAGCCGTCTCTGAGACCATGTTCCAAGCTGTTCTTCCTGATTCTAGATGACTACATGTGCTAGTTCAGTACCAAGGCCCTTTGGACATGGTGAAACTTTTCATTGCTTCCAGTTATGGAATGTCTTAATTCAGAATAAGAAAATTAGATTTTAAGTGCTGAGGTTCAGGGCTTTGTCCCCTTACCCAACTAATTTTTTTTACCCTTACCTTCCATCTTAGAATCAATGCTAAATATTGGTTCCAAAGCAGAAGAGTAGTAAGTGCTAGGCAGTCAAAGTTAAGGGACTTTCCTTGGCCAATACTATGTATTAGTTCAAAGACAGAAGAGCAGTAAGAGCTAGGCAATGGGAGTTAAGTGACTTGCCCAGGGTCACACAGCTAGGAAGTGTCTGAGGCTAGATCTGAACCCAAGACCTCCCATCTCTCGGCTTGGCTCTCTATCCACTGAGCCACCTAGCTGCCCCTCCATAACTTTTATGAGAAAACTAGGGTGCCCTATATAATGGTGAATGTGCAGGGCATTGATTTGTAACTGACCTATGTGAGTTACTTGTGTATGTATGGAAGCTGAGGAACTTGCTCATGGGAGATTTGTGATGATGTTTAAGGGTAGTGTCTTTGAAAGACTGAAGCATACATTGACATTCTGCTTCTGGGTCTGCCTAGGTAAAAACCAGAGCCTCTTTGAATACCTCCATTCAAACTCTAATTCCGAGTAATCTGATGCATTTTCATGACCCAGCAATCTAATAATACCACATCAAAAAAAGAAACTTAGTTAATCTGATATGAAACCATACTGACTTTTTGTGATCACAGCTTATTTTCTATATATTCTCTACTATTTAAATCAAGCTGTGAGATATATATTCTCTCACTTCATCCTTGTTGAATATACTATCTAATTCATATACACATCCATAATTTTCCTACAAGGAGTCAGGTAGACATGCTGGAGCTATTGTAAAGTGGAGCACATGGGTAATCATTTTTACCTTACTGTCCCTTACTATTTCATGTCTTCTATGGAACCATGGTGATAGACTAACAACACTGGTAGAAAATTATTTAAAAGATGAACATTTAATAAAACAAGAAGTTTGTAGTCATTATAAGAAATTTAAATTTTCCCAAAGCCAATCCATCGCTCCCTTTCCCTCTCTTTAATTTTATGAATTAAGCCCAACTAAGGGTTCATTTGTAGTATCAGATGAGAGAGAGAGAGAAGAGAGAAGAGAGAAGAGAGAGAGAGAGAGAGAGAGAGAGAGAGATATCCTCTGTATATTTGGTCTAATCCATCTGCATTTTTCAATTTCATCCTCTTTGGTGCCATTTCTGTCTACTCTATAAGCATATCTAGGACTATGATATCAACAATCTGCTATTGTTTTTGGTGGCAAAAAAGAATTATTAGAAACATCGTAGCACATCTTTTTTTTTTTTTATAACCCTTGTACTTCGGTGTATTGTCTCATAGGTGGAAGATTGGTAAGGGTGGGCAATGGGGGTCAAGTGACTTGCCCAGGGTCACACAGCTGGGAAGTGGCTGAGGCCGGGTTTGAAGCTAGGACCTCCTGTCTCTAGGCCTGACTCTCACTCCACTGAGCTACCCAGCTGCCCCCTACATCTTTTTTTCTGTTTGGTATCTGCTGAGTCTACCACTAAAAATCATTCAGATTTGCTAAAATTAATTTCAAGATTGTATACTCCATTCTTTTTCTTTTTTTGAAAATCAAGACATTTACCCTTCCTAATTTCTTTAGAACTTCTCTCCAGGTCTCTCAGATATTACTGACAATGGCTCAGTAATCAAAGTTTCCATTTCTTTTAGTAACCTAGGATCTGGTATCATAAAGTCCTGGCAAGAAAGTATTAGTTCCTCTACTTTTAGCAAAAAGAGAGCTCTAAAAGATGTCTGCTCATTGTTAACTGAATTCATCCTTTTTTTTTTGTCCTAGTGATCTATAATATATTCCAAGAATAATATGCCTTCTGGTTTTTCCTCAGCTAACTTCTATCCAAATATGTTCAATAGAATTCCTTCCTCTTCTCTAAGATGCCAGACATAGTTAAAATGTTATGAATCTTTGAATATACATGTGTGCATGCACAAGCACACACAGACATACACACATATACTCACATACTCAAAGGCAGGAAAGTATGATTCTAAGCCTCACCTGAACCTCTCATTGCTCTGGGCAACTATTTAAGATTTCAGATCTATAAAATGGTTGATTGGGAAATCTTCTTATTCAGGAGAGCATTATGATGATGAAATAATAGGACTAGTCCCCTTCTGTCTGTCTCTATCTATTTATCTGTCTATCCTTCTATACACATACCTGTAGCACACTGTTACAGCTAAACTTTGGAAGTCAGCCAATGTTCAATAATAACGAGTGCCTCGTGTTAATAGTCTCTAGTAAGAAAGATAACAAAGTTAAATTGAGCTTTTTTTTTTCTCACGCTTTCCTAATACAATCCTCTAAACAACAGTAAAAAGCACATATAGCAAAATTTTGAACACAATCATTAACAAAAACTCACAGTGAGTCATTTTTCCTGCTCAGGATAGCTTAAAAAGGACAGAGAAGATGTCTACATGGGAGCTGCCCTGGAAACGGAAACACCACAGGGTTTAGGCCTTCAATGAATAAAATAACAGCAGTGTTGGTATTTGAAGAACACAGCATACAGGGATAGAAGGAGGACTGAAGAGTTAAAAAGAGATTTCAGGGGTCCTCTCTACTAACATTGGACATAGGACCAGCTATCCTTTGGCAGCTACTTTGCCCAATTCTCAGGTCCAGAGTAAAAAAGGAACAGTTGTTGTCTCGAGGGAACAGGGGCCCTAACTGGGTAAGGCTCAGGATGGTAGTGATTAGATTACTTGGATCAAACCACTTTAGAAACACTGAGAACTTACAGGTCCCCAGATCTAGCTGTGAAAGCACCAAAAGAACATAAAAGACTGAAGTTAAGGCTAATTCTCTCTCCCACTCCCAGAGGTGAACAGAACCCAATTGTAACATAAAATCCAGTCAAGAAATAGGCTGGAGATTTCCTGGTTAAGATGGCAGCTGAGTAAAAAGCAGCTGCATAACCTCTCCTAACCAAAACATATAGGACTCCTCAGAAAGACATAAAAACAAATCCAGAGGAACGAAGGGACTCCACAACAGGGCGCAGCATTGAAGTTACGTGGAATCAGGGCATTTCCATGCTATAAGGGGGTGAAATAGCTCTCACTAAAACGCAAGTTGAGCAACCCCCTCCCCCACCCCACACCACCTAAAGTGCCAAAAAGTCAGCGCACAAGAGCTAGAGCAAGCTTGGGGCACCCATTAAGTCCTTGGCAGCTACCTGGGGTCACCAGGGCCTGTTCCTGAGAGCAGCAAGACTTAAGACACCAAGAGGCTAAAGAACGCGTGCGGACTTTGAACGCAGACCCTGAGCGCAGGCACAAGTGCAGGCTCTTGAGTCCACGGATCCTGAGTGCAGGAGCGGACTCGGATCCTGAGCACAGGAGTGGGCCTTGAGTGAAGACCCAGTGCAGAGGGGTTCACGACTGTGGAAACAGCACCCTGAAACTATTAAAGGAGCCTCAGAAGGAGGAACAAACAAAGGGGCCACCAGTAGGCTTGACCCTGAGAACAACGAGATCTGAGAATTCAGGAGCCTAGAGAGCACAAACAGACTCTGGGTGTGAGGAAAAACCTGAGAAGGTGCAGGGCTAACAATGGCAAGCCATTCTCAAGAACCCCAAAAGAGAAAGATCATCAAGAAGAAATCTGTAACACTGAACAACTTTTACACAGAGAAATTCCAGACAGCAGAGCAAACAGCAGAGGAGAACAAACAAGTAATCACATCCAAACCTTCCCAAAATAATGAAAACTGGTCACAAGCTATTGAAGAGTTGAAATCCGAGATGATGAGAAAGATGGAAGAGATCTGGCAAGAAAATAACAGTTTAAAAGGCAGAATTTCACAATTGGAAAGTGAGGCAAGTCAACTGAAGACCAGAAATGACCAGATTGAAAAGGAAAACCAAAAGATTATAACCAAAAACCAGTCCCTAAAGGCTAGAATTGCGCAGTTAGAAGCTAATGATCTCTCAAGACAGCAAGAACAAATAAAACAAAGTCAAAAGATTGATAAAATAGAAGGAAACATGAAATATCTCAATGAGAAATTGACAGATCAAGAAAACAGGGCTAGAAGAGACAATTTGAGAATCATTGGTCTTCCTGAAAAAGCAGAAATTAATAGAAATTTGGACTCCATACTAAAGGAAATTATTCAGCAAAGTTGCCCTGAAGTTCTACAACAAGAGGGCAATATAGACATTGAAAGGATCCATAGATCAACCTCTATACTAGACCCAGAAAAGACAAAGCCCAGGAATATAATAGCCAAATTCAAGAGCTTCCAAGTAAAAGAAAAAAATCTTACAAGAAGCCAGAAAGAGACAATTCAAATATCAAGGAGCACCAATCAGGATCACACAGGATCTGGCAGCCTCTACGCTAAAAGACCGCAAGGCTTAGAATATGATATTCATAAAGGCAAGAGAACTGGGCCTACAACCACGGATCAACTACCCATCAAAACTAACCATATACTTTGAGGGGAAAGTATGGGCATTCAACAAAATTGAAGATTTCCAAGTATTTGCCCAGAAAAGACCAGGACTAAATGAAAGTTTGATATCCAACCACAAAAATCAAGAGAAACATGAAAAGGTAAATAAGAAACAGACAGGAAAGAAAGAAAACTCATAATTTTTAAATTTGCCTCTTTAAGGGCTTCAATAAAATCTAATTATCTGTATTGCTGTGTGGAGAAATGCTATGTATAATTCTCTGTAGTGAACTCTATTCACTATTATAGTATTCAATATTATAGTAATCAGAAGAATAATTCATAGGGAGAGGGTGGAATACTAAATGGTCTAAGATGATATGGGGGGTGGGAAAGAGGGGGGTGAATAGTAGGCGACACCAAGAGAAACTTGTGTGAATAAGAAAAATAGGATATTCTATTACCCACAAAGAGGGCATGTGAAGGGGAGGGGAAAAATACTATTATAAGAAGGAGAGGAAGAGAGCATTAAGAGGTAATACTTAAACCTTCCTCTCAGCATAATCAACCCAGAGAGGGAAGAATAGCTATATTATCCATTGGGATATAAAACTCTATCTAACTCTACTGAGAAAGTTAGAAGGGATAAACCAAGGGAAGCAGGGGAGTGGGGAGGTCAAAAAAAGGAGGGGGTAGAAAGGGGGTAGGCCTTTAAAAATAAAAAGAGGAGAATAATAAGGGAGAGGGTAGAAAGGGAAGTTAATCAAGGGAGGGGATAAGGGATAGTGGCTTAAAGCAAACCACTGGTTTAAAAGGAAATAGTGTAAGAAGAAGGGGTAGGCCTAGGGAAGGATACAAAAATGTCAGTGAATGCACAACTGATAATTATAACTCTGAATGTGAATGGGATGAACTTGCTCATAAAACGTTGAGTGCATATATTAACAAATTAAGGAGGGCAGAGATTAATGAATTGGGCATGTAACTCAAAAAATTATAAAGTGAGCAAATTAAAAACCCCCAGATGAAAACTAAATTAGAAATACTAAACATCAAGGGAGAAATTAATAAAATTGAAAGTAAAAGAACTATTGAATTAATAAATAAGACTAGAAGCTGGTATTTTGAAAAAACAGATAAAATAGACAAAGTACTGTTCAATCTAATAAAAAAAAAAAGGAAAGAAGAAAACCAAATTGACAGTATCAAAGATGAAAAGGGAGACCTCACCTCTAATGAAGGGAAAATTAAGGCAATCATTAAAAACTATTTCACCCAATTATATGGCAATAAATATAACAATTTAGGAGATATGGATGAATATTTACAAAAATATAAATTGCCTAGATTAACAGCAGAAGAAATAGAATATCTAAATGATCCCATATCAGAAAGGGAAATTGAACAAGCCGTCAAAGAACTCCCTAAGAAAAAATCGCCAGGGCCTGATGGATTCACAAGTGAATTCTATCAGACATTCAAAGAGCAACTAATCCCAATACTATACAAATTATTTGATATGATAAGCAAAGAAGGAGTCCTACCAAATTCCTTTTAAGACACAAATATGGTACTGATTCCAAAGCTAGGGAGATCAAAAACAGAGAAAGAAAACTACAGACCAATCTCCCTAATGAACATAGATGCAAAAATTTTAAATAGAATACTAGCAAAGAGACTCCAGCAAGTAATTAAGAAGATCATCCACCATGATCAGGTGGGATTTATACCAGGAATATAAGGATGGTTCAATGTTAGGAAAACCATCCACATAATTGACCATATCAACAGTCTAAGAAACAAAAATCACATGATTATCTCAATAGATGCTGAAAAAGCCTTTGACAAAATACAGCATCCATTCCTATTGAAAACACTGAAAGTATAGGAATAGAATGACCTTTCATAAAAATAATAAACAGTATATACCTAAAACCATCAACAAGCATTATATGCAATGGGGATAAATTGGAAGCCTTCCCAATAAGATCAGGAGTGAAACAAGAATGCCCATTATCACCTTTATTATTCAACATAGTACTAGAAACACTAGCAGTTGCAATTAGAGAAGAAAAAGAAATTGAAGGTATCAAAATAGGCAATGAGGAGACTAAGCTAGTACTCTTTGCAGATGATATGATGGTCTACTTAAAAAATCCTAGAGAATCAACTAAGAAGGTTGTAGAAATAATCAACAACTTTAGCAAAGTTGCAGGATACAAAATAAATGCACATAAATCATCAGCATTTCTATATATTTCCAACACATCATAGCAGCAAGAGGTAGAAAGAGAAACACCATTTAAAATCACCCTAGACAATATAAAATACTTAGGAATCTATCTACCAAAACAAACACAGCTATTATACGAAAACAAGTACAAAACACTTTCCAAACAAATAAAACTGGATCTCAACAATTGGAAAGCCATTGATTGCTCATGGGTAGGATGAGCTAACATAATAAAAATGACCATTCTACCCTAATTAATTAATCTATTTAGCACCATACCTATCAAACTACCAAAAAACTTCTTTACTGAATTAGGAAAAACTATAACAAACTTCATATGGAATAACAAAAGATTAAGAATATCAAGGGAAATAATGAAAAAAAATGTGAAGGAAGGGGACCTAGCAGTACCAGTTATTAAACTGTACTATAAAGCAGCAGTCATCAAAACAATATGGTACTGGCTAAGAGACAGAAGGGAGGATCAGTGGAATAGACTTGGGGTAAATGACATCAGCAAGACAGTGTATGATAAACCCAAAGAGCCCAACTTTTGGGACATGAATCCACTATTTGACAAAAACTGCTGGGAAATTTGGAAAACAATATGGGAGAGATTAGGTTTAGATCAACATCTCACACCCTACACCAAGATAAATTCAGAATGGGTGAATGACTTGAATATAAAGAGGGAAACTATAAATAATTTAAGTGAACACAGAATAGTATACAAAAAAAAAAAAAAAAAAAGGAAAGATTTTAAAACCAAGCAAGAGTTAGAGAAAATTACAAAATATAAGTTCAATGGTTTTGATTATATTAAACTAAAAAGCTTTTGTACAAACAAAAACAATGTAGTCAAAATCAGAAGGGAAACAACAAATTGGGAAAAAATCTTTATAACGAAAAACTCTGACAGGGGTCTAATTACTCAAATATACAAGGAGTTAAAGTAATTGTATAAAAAAATCAAGCCATTCCCGAATTGAAGAATGGGCAAGAGACATGAATAGGCAATTTTCAGGTAAAAAAATCAAAAGTATCAATAGGCACATGAGAAAGTGTTCCAAATCTCTAATAATTAGAGAAATGCAAATCAAAACAACTCTGAGGTATCACCTCACACCTAGCATTTTGGCTAAAATGAAAGAAGGGGAGAGTAATGAATGTTGGAAGGGATGTGGCAAAAGTGGGACATTAATGCATTGCTGGTGGAGTTGTGAACTGATCCAACCATTCTGGCTGGCAATTTGGAATCATGCTCAAAGGGCTATAAAAAATGCCTGCCCTTTGATCCAGCCATACCATTGTTGGGTTTGTACCCCAAAGAGATCATAGATAAACAGACTTGCACGAAAATATTTATAGCTGCGCTTTTTGTGGTGGCAAAAAACTGGAAAAGGAGGGTATGTCCTTCAATTGGGGAATGGCTGAACAAACTGTGGTATATGCTGATGATGGAATACTATTGTGCTAAAAGGAATAATAAACTGGAGGAGTTCCAGGTGAACTGGAAAGACCTCCAGGAACTGATGCAGAGTGAAAGGAGCAGAGCCAGAAGAACATTGTACACAGAGACTGATATACTGTGGTAAAATCGAATGTAATGGACTTCTGTACCAGCAGCAGTGCAATGACACAAGGCAGCTCTGAGGGATTTATGGTAAAGAACGCTACCCACATTCCAAGGAAGGACTGCAAGAGAGGAAACATATAAGAAAAACAACTGCTTGAACGCATGGGTCGGCGTGGACATGATTGAGGATGTGGACTCGAAACTACCACACCAATGCAACTACCAACAATTTGGAAATAGGTCTTGATCAAGGACACATGACACAACCAGTGGAAATGTGCATTGGCCATGGGTGGGGGGAGTGCAGGGGGTGAAGGGGAAAGTAGGAGCATGAATCATGTAACCATGTCAAAAATGAATATTAATAAATGTTTAAATTTAAAAAAAAAAAGAAAGAAAGAGCATGAGAGGTGGGAAGTCGCTTAGCTATAAGGACTACAAGAATACCTGGAAAAAGTAAAGCAAAAAAAAATTTCAAATGAAGTAATATTCTGAAGGAAGAATGTGGAAGGCGAAATAGCTTAGAAGAGAAGGTAGAACACCTTAACCAATTAACAGACTCCATGAAAAATGGAATGAAGCAAATAGACTTCATTGACTCTTAAGAGATAAGAAAAATTAAAGCAAAGCCAAAAATGGAAAAAGTAGAAAGCAAAAGATTAATAATGCAAGTTATCTGTTGTCAGAAACAACTCACCTGAAAAGTGGTCAGAGAGACATAATCTAAGACTCATCAGACTCCCAAAAGTAGGAGCAAAGAAAAAAACCAGATGCCATATTTCAAAACTAAAAGGAAACTAAACCACAGGTCCACAGTGTTATTTCCATTATATATAAATTTCACTGGCTTCTTGTTACTTCAATATCAAAAATAAAATCCACTCTTATATTAAAAACCCTCATAGCCAGATCCCTTCCTGCCTTTTCAACATTCTTATACTTCACTGTATGGACTAAGATCTGTTTCCACTGGTTACTTGCTATTCCTACACATGACAATTTATCTTCTAATTCTTTGTCTTGTATTCGCTGTCCTTGATTCATAGAATTCCCTCCTTGCCCCACTTCATATTATAGATTATCCAACTTCCATAAAACCTCAATTCGAATGAAAAAATACATTCAGTTAACAAATAGAACTACCCTCTTAACTAACAAAATAAACCATTAGATAATCTGATTTCAAAAGAAGGGGGAAGATTAAATTGCCAAAATAAGAAAGTTCATCCATAACCAGTTAAGAAGAAATAAAGGATCTTAATTGAAATAATTTTGCCCAACTATATACAAAAACCAGATAATTTAAATTTAATAAAAACATTAAACACAAATATAAAATACTCAGATAATATGAACAAGAAGTAGAGAATTTAAATAATGGAATTTCCAGAAAAATTAAACAAGCTATATATAAACTCCTAAAGGAAAAAAAACACAATGTATTTACAAGGTGAATTAACAATGAATTTTCAAGCATTCAAACAATCTAATATTGCATATAATTTTACCAAAATAGCAAAATAAAGTGTCTTACAAAGTTCCTTCTGTGAAGCAAATACGGGTTTGAAATCTAAATCAAAGAGAAAGAAAATAATATATCCCTATTCATGCTAACACATAAACATTAAACATCAACAAACCATGACATATTGAAGATATTCTCTATGACTAGATTGCATTTATACCATGATTGCAGAATATGTTCAGTATTAGGAAAACTATAAATGTAATAGATTATTGATAACAAAATTACTAAAGTCATGATGCTATTAACAGATACCGAAAGGGCTTTTTATAAAATGACACCCATTTTAAAATTTTATAATTTTTCCAGATTATATGTTCTTTATCCTCCCTCTCAACCATTCCACCTTTCCAAGAAGACAGGTATTTTATATACTTTTGTTATTTAAATTATAACTATGCTATTATATAGTTAAATATTTCTGATATTTAAATTATAACTATATTTATGATATAGTTTCTACATATATTAATCACATAAAACAGATTTCCCCATTTGTCATCTTGTGAAACAAGATACATGTTGCTTATACTAGAGAAAAATTTGTGGAGGAAATAAAATTGGAGAATGGATTGTTTCAAATTACCTTCAGACTTTGTATGTTCTTTCTATGGTAGTGGATATCCTTTTTCTTCATGGGTCCCTTGGAGTTGTCCTGGATCCTTGCCTTGTTGAGAATAAGTAAGTCACTCATAGTTGATCATTATACATTATTGTTGTTACTCTGTACAATGTTCTCCTGATTCTGCTCACTTAACTTTGTATCATTTCATACGAATATTTACAGGTTTTTTTTGTGATCATTTTGTTTGTCATTTCTTATGACACAATAGTATTCCATTACAATCTTCTACCAAAACTTGTTCAGCCATTCTCCAATTGATGGACATTCCTAAAATTGCCAATTTTTTTTGCCACCACAAAAAGAGCTACTATCAGTATTTTAGAACATATAGTTTCTTTTCTTTTTTCTTTGATCACTGTAGATACTAATAGTGGTAGTATACTCAGCGTTATAACTCTTGGAATATAATTCCAAATTGCTCTCCAAAATGGCAGGATCACTTCACAATTCCACTGGTGTATTAATTAGCGTTTCTATTTTTCCACATCCCCTCCAACATTTCTCATTTTGCCCTTTTATCATTTTAGTCCAATAGGTGTGGGATGAGATCTCAGAGTTGTTT
Organism: Gracilinanus agilis; assembly: GCF_016433145.1. Taxonomy (NCBI): domain Eukaryota; kingdom Metazoa; phylum Chordata; class Mammalia; order Didelphimorphia; family Didelphidae; genus Gracilinanus; species Gracilinanus agilis. The sequence continues at coordinate 295,440,706 of NC_058130.1, read as the reverse complement.
TGTTTTGTATTTCTCTAATCAATAATGATTTAGAGCATATTTTCATATAGTCTTTTTCATATCTTTTAACCATTTATCAATTTGGAAATGGATTTATGTTCTTATATATTTGACAGATTTCTTTATGTATTTTAGATATGAAATCTCTATCCAAGAAAATGTCTATAAAATTTTTTCTCAGCTTATTGCTTTTCTTCTAATCTTCACAAAATTGTTTTATTTGTAAAAAAAAAACCTTTCAAATTAATGTATTGAAAATTATCCATTCTGCCTCTTATTTATTCATAAATTCTTTTCCTATCCATCAATCTATTTAGTAATTCTAGATCATGTATCAATTTTGATCTTATCTTAGGAAATAGTGTAAGATATTTTTCTATATTTAGTTTCTGCCAAACTACTTTCCAGTTTTCCCAAAAATTTTTACCAAAAAATGAATTCTTATTGCAGAGACTTAGAACTTTACTTATGTCAAACACAAAGACACAAAGTTACTATAATCTTTTATGACTATTGTATATCTATTCTGTTCCACTAATTTACTTTTCTATTTCTTAACCAATACCAGATAGTTTTGATACTTATTGTTTTATAATATAGTTTAAAATCTAATTGGGGGCAGCTGGGTGGCTCAGTGCATTGAGAGCCAGGCCTAGAGACAGGAGGTCCTAGGTTCAAATCCGGCCTCAGACACTTCCCAGCTGTGTGACCCTGGGCAAGTCACTTGACCCCCATTGCCTACCCTTACCAATCTTCCACCTATAAGTCAATACACAGAAGTTAAGGGTTTAAAAAAACAAACAAAAAAAAATCTAATACTGCTAGACTTTAACATATTTTTCATTATTTCTTCTGATAGTCTTGATCTTTTGTTTTTCCAAATGAATTTTGTTATTTTTTTCAAAATAACTTTTTTTGTTAATTTAATTAATATGGCATTGAATATGTAGATTAGTTTAGGTAAAATGACCATTTTCATTATTGGCAATGCCCACTCATGAACAATGAATATTTCTCCAATTATTTAAATCTGACTTTATCTGTATAAAAAGTATTTCATAATTGTGTTCATGTAGTTTCTAGATTTGTTTTAGAAGATATATTTCTAGGCATTTTATTCTATCTATGGTTAATTGAAGTAAGTTATCTTATACTATATCTTCTTTCAGGATATTGTTAGCAATATATAGAAATGCTGATGATTTATGTGAGTTTATTTTATATTCTGCTACTTTGCTAAAAGTATTGATTTCAGTTTTTAAGAAAACAGGAATGATAAGAATGAATGGACCATTACTTAATGTGGTAAATTGTACGTCTAAAACCACAAGCTAGTATTATCTGTAATAGGAAAATAAGTTACCTTTCCAGAAAGAACAAGAGTAAAACTTTGGAATACTTTGGAACTAATAATACAGCAGGAAGGAAGCAAGACCAGGAGAACAAGTTATATAGTGACTACAAAATTATAAAAGGAAAACAACTTTGAAAGACTAAAGGACAGAGCCAGGTTGGCTCAATAGCATAAAGTCCTTAATACAACTTCTCCAAAAATATCTAGAAAATATTCTAATCCATGTCCTACTGGGAAAACAAAAGAAAAAAACCCAGAAGTCATATTTTCAGCAGAGAGTGACCAAGGTGATTCACCACCTACTTCTGCGTCACACATCTAGGGAAGACCAAATTTGATAAGCTTCAGAGTGAGGAGCAATTCCAGAGTGATCAGTGGTTAAAGGCCCTAAGCGGTGTACTGAGTGAGAAAGTTCAGGTATAAACAGTAGCTTTGTGGCTCCAACTCTGGTGGCTGGGCAGGTCTCATTTTCAAGCTCCCTCTCAGTCTGAAGGATGCAGTAGATAAGTGATGGCAAACTTTTTAGAGATGGAGCACCAAGCCCTGCACCCTCTAACCCCAGACTGCGTGCTGTGCCCCTCCCCCACACTGAGTGCCAGGTGTGCCTCACCCCTCCCCTTACCCCACGCAGGGGAGGGAAGAAGTGCTCCCTTTGGGCTGCTGGGCAGAGGTCGTGAAAAAATGTCATTAGTAAACTAAGGCAAGCCTCCAGTTCTGTCACTTTGAACCTACAGAGCTTTCCCACTGGTTGAGTCTAGGTTATTGAGTCAACAATCTACTGAAATTTTAAGGCAGAGGAAAGTTCACAGGCATGTTATTTGACCCCAACCCAAATCAAGAACTTTGCAGGAAGACAGTATTTAAATATTAAATATTACCCTGAATTATACCACATAGTTGATGATATGATAAGGCAGCAAGGGACTCTCAAGATAAGAAAACAGACTAGCTACTATAGCAGTGACAGGTTAGGAGAAAACTGAATTTCTTGTGAAGAATGACAAAAATGATCTGGTAGTTAACTATACTAATTTAAAGGTAATGTGCTACTTTAGACTATCACAGACTTCGGATCATGGGAAGGTCAACTCTTTCATTTTACAGAAAAGAAAACTGAGGCCCATATATGTCAAGTAAGATTTATGTAAGGAATAAGTCATAGAACCAAGATTCAAACCCAGGTCTCTTTAATTTCAAATTCCACTAAATCGGACATTCATCTCAGTTTTCTCAACTTTAATATGGAATCCAAAAATAGACATTGAAGTTTTTGTCTTTCTAACAATGAGTAAATGAAAAAAAGTTTATTAAGTGCTCACTACATACTAATCAATAAGTTCCTATAATATAAATTAAAAAGGGCAGACAGGTACTGCTTTTAAGGATGCAAAAATAATACATATGGGGAATAGTTGCCAGGGATGTATAATATGGTCTAGAGAGTTGCAGGGATAAGTACAGCCTTTGTAGAGTGTCTTGACACTTTCTTCCCAGGAGCAATGAGAAGATTGTTTTGATTATAGTTTGAGAACTAGAAAGCAGAGCTAGAAAGGCAGGGGGTGAGGGAGAAAGTGTTCAAGGGATAAAGGAGGTATACTTCTGGTGGCTAGTGAAAAGTATATGAGGGAAGTCAAAGGCAGGTAGGTGGATTCAGAGCCTACATGTAGGTGACAGAGACAATCACCAATCATGATAATGAAGCCCGATGATGAGAAAGGGTTAAGTCCTCCAAGACTTGGTTTCTTGTGTGACATTGGTAAGAAATCTAGTTGAATAACAAAACTATTATTAGAAATAACGACCATGGGAGCTTTTTAAAAAAAACTCATTTTTCAGTAGCTAAAGATATAGGTTGGTGAGTTGAGTATCAGGATATGGAAAGTAATGTCCAGACTGGGAATGTGGTGATTGAAACAAAGATAAAAAATAAAGGCCAAGTGGGACAGTTCAAAAAGTTGTGAATTTAAAGTGTGGTTGTCTGAGATCACACAGCATTTTTTTAAATTAAAAGTATGAATTCTATAAAGAACTTTTCTCAAATTTTTCTAATTCTCAGCAATGTTTTTATGCCCAGTGGTTTGTACTGATCCTTCATCTATATAACTAACTGTAGAAATGATCACAGCAATAGCTTCCACCACTGAGGGACCTCATCTACTTAAAGTAAAAGTGAACTAACCATACTAATTGAATTTATATAGTGTACATAGGTATGACACATATATTCCCTACACACAAAAAAAGAGAGATATAAAAGACAAACAGCATGCATTGACAGACTTAAAATAGAAACATAACATTCAGTAACATAACTACAATTATACTGCCCTAGTAGGCTGATACTTATACCTCAGTAGTGCCTTGGCTCTGCTGTCTCTCCATATCCACTTTTTCTGACAGTCAAGGAAGTGTTGAACTGATTTTCCTTTCTTTGGTATTCTGGTTACCTCCCCCAATGGACCCAGGAACTCCAAACTTCTTAAAATCACAAGATGGCCTCTAAACATGAATATATCAGTTCTTAGAATCAAAAAGATGATGAAAGCAAAAACACAAAAAAACTAACCCAAAACCCAAGCTCAGGTTCACCTAAGGCAGGATATTTGCTTTCTTTACTATACACTGGGAAGTTTATCATCTCTGCTTCTTCCGCGCCTTTTATAGTAAACATTCTACCTTGTTATGTTTAAAGAAGAGCCTTATGTTTTAAGAAGCAGGGCACTCTTCATTTAAAGAGTTACCAGCTTCTTAAGCTCAACCAGCCGTAGAGAATTGTTTCATCTACCAATAGAGAATTACTTCATTATTGAGGTTTTTTTTAGTTTTCTAAAATTCCAAATTTTACAAAACTAAATTAAATAAGCATTTTCATTAACAACAAAAAAGAAGATTGTGCATCAATGAAATCATAAATTACTTATATGCTTAGCTTGCTTTTCTTCAAAACTACATACTAAATCCATGTAAAATTTTCAAAGCTTTTCTGCTTGTATGAATTTCTTTCTGGATATCCCATTCTCTCATTTTAAAAAATATTAATTAATATAATTTATCAACAAGTGTTCCATCACAGAAGGTACCATCTGGGAGACAGACATGTTATTACAAATTAAGTCTTTCATGTTTTCACTTTTCAGTTCACTCTCTGGAGGTAACATTTACAACTTATTCTTCCAGTATTAATTCATTAGCTGTGTATTATGTTCCCTTATTTCTGCTCTCCACTGTTCATTATCCCATATAGTCCTTTTCAAGTTTTTTTTAATCTCCTTGTTGTTTCTTATGGGGCAATAGTACACTATCACATTCATATACCACAGTTTGTTTAGCCATTCCCCAATTGATGGCTATCCTCTCAATTTCTAATTCCTTGTCACCACAAAGAGATGCTATAAATATTTTGGAACATGCAGGTTTTTTCCCTCATCCCCTTGGGAAATAGAATCAGCAATGTTCTAAGGATATACACAGTTTTAAAACTCTCTAGGTATAATTCTAAACTGCTCTTAAAAATGGTCAGATCAGTTCACAGCTCTACCAACAATGTATCAATATCCCCATTTTTCTACATCAAGGAGTTTTGTCATACCAAATTGCCTTGGCACTGAGCATCACATGTGGTCTGCTAGAATCAGAAGGAGTAGTTTTGCAATGCTCCCAGAGATGACCCCTGTAGGTCCCAAATTCTAATTCATCCCTCATTATACATGACACCCAGGTAGAAGGACTATGGTTGAAAGCAAGTTGGACTTAGAATGGCAATTTTTTTTCTTTTGAATGGATCTGAAAGATTTGAGAATTTCTCGTAAACTACAATCTGCTTTTCAAATCTTAGAGACAAAAAATGAACAGTAAATATTAGTTGAATGAATATGTGAGTGAAGACTACTCGATTAAGAACATTTCAAACCAATTTTAGGAAGGGTAAGCAGTAATGTTCAAGGAAAGAGGAAAGGAATCATAAGCCTCTCAATCTAGGTCATATAACATAGAGTATGGGAAAGAGCATTGATTTAGTTAGATGAAACTTCCCACAATATCATTTTCCATTAGAATACTCAAATGTTAAGGGAGGCATTTCTAACTCCTCCTGTGCTGACTTGTATTTTGGCTACCTGTGTTTCATGTGTAGTGAGGATTAAATTGTAATATGGGGTCTGGAGGAGCCGTCTCTGAGACCATGTTCCAAGCTGTTCTTCCTGATTCTAGATGACTACATGTGCTAGTTCAGTACCAAGGCCCTTTGGACATGGTGAAACTTTTCATTGCTTCCAGTTATGGAATGTCTTAATTCAGAATAAGAAAATTAGATTTTAAGTGCTGAGGTTCAGGGCTTTGTCCCCTTACCCAACTAATTTTTTTTACCCTTACCTTCCATCTTAGAATCAATGCTAAATATTGGTTCCAAAGCAGAAGAGTAGTAAGTGCTAGGCAGTCAAAGTTAAGGGACTTTCCTTGGCCAATACTATGTATTAGTTCAAAGACAGAAGAGCAGTAAGAGCTAGGCAATGGGAGTTAAGTGACTTGCCCAGGGTCACACAGCTAGGAAGTGTCTGAGGCTAGATCTGAACCCAAGACCTCCCATCTCTCGGCTTGGCTCTCTATCCACTGAGCCACCTAGCTGCCCCTCCATAACTTTTATGAGAAAACTAGGGTGCCCTATATAATGGTGAATGTGCAGGGCATTGATTTGTAACTGACCTATGTGAGTTACTTGTGTATGTATGGAAGCTGAGGAACTTGCTCATGGGAGATTTGTGATGATGTTTAAGGGTAGTGTCTTTGAAAGACTGAAGCATACATTGACATTCTGCTTCTGGGTCTGCCTAGGTAAAAACCAGAGCCTCTTTGAATACCTCCATTCAAACTCTAATTCCGAGTAATCTGATGCATTTTCATGACCCAGCAATCTAATAATACCACATCAAAAAAAGAAACTTAGTTAATCTGATATGAAACCATACTGACTTTTTGTGATCACAGCTTATTTTCTATATATTCTCTACTATTTAAATCAAGCTGTGAGATATATATTCTCTCACTTCATCCTTGTTGAATATACTATCTAATTCATATACACATCCATAATTTTCCTACAAGGAGTCAGGTAGACATGCTGGAGCTATTGTAAAGTGGAGCACATGGGTAATCATTTTTACCTTACTGTCCCTTACTATTTCATGTCTTCTATGGAACCATGGTGATAGACTAACAACACTGGTAGAAAATTATTTAAAAGATGAACATTTAATAAAACAAGAAGTTTGTAGTCATTATAAGAAATTTAAATTTTCCCAAAGCCAATCCATCGCTCCCTTTCCCTCTCTTTAATTTTATGAATTAAGCCCAACTAAGGGTTCATTTGTAGTATCAGATGAGAGAGAGAGAGAAGAGAGAAGAGAGAAGAGAGAGAGAGAGAGAGAGAGAGAGAGAGATATCCTCTGTATATTTGGTCTAATCCATCTGCATTTTTCAATTTCATCCTCTTTGGTGCCATTTCTGTCTACTCTATAAGCATATCTAGGACTATGATATCAACAATCTGCTATTGTTTTTGGTGGCAAAAAAGAATTATTAGAAACATCGTAGCACATCTTTTTTTTTTTTTATAACCCTTGTACTTCGGTGTATTGTCTCATAGGTGGAAGATTGGTAAGGGTGGGCAATGGGGGTCAAGTGACTTGCCCAGGGTCACACAGCTGGGAAGTGGCTGAGGCCGGGTTTGA
>NC_058130.1:295404873-295433419 GCF_016433145.1 Gracilinanus agilis | reverse complement strand
ATTTTATATTGTCTAGGGTGATTTTAAATGGTTTTTCTCTTTCTACCTCTTGCTGCTATGATGTGTTGGAAATGTATAGAAATGCTGATGATTTATGTGCATTTATTTTGTATCCTGCAACTTTGCTAAAGTTATTGATTATTTCTACAAGCTTCTTAGTTGATTCTCTAGGATTTTTTAAGTATACCATCATATCATCTACAAAGAGTGATAGCTTAGTCTCTTCCTTGCCTATTTTGATACCTTCAATTTCTTTTTCTTCTCTAATTGCAACTGCTAGTGTTTCTAGTACTATGTTGAATAATAGAGGTGCTAATGGGCATCCTTGTTTCACTCCTGATCTTATTGGAAAGGCTTCTAATTTATCCCCATTGCATATGATGTTTGTTGATGGTTTTAGGTATATACTGTTTATTATTTTTAGGAAAGGTCCTTCTATTCCTATACTTTCCAGTGTTTTCAATAGGAATGGATGCTGTATTTTGTCAAAGGCTTTTTCAGCATCTATTGAGATAATCATGTGATTTTTGTTTGTTAGACTGTTGATATGGTCAATTATGTGGATGGTTTTCCTAATGTTGAACCATCCTTGCATTCCTGGTATAAATCCCACCTGAGCATGGTGGATGATCTTCTTAATTACTTGCTGGAGTCTCTTTGCTAGTATTCTATTTAAGATTTTTGCATCTATGTTCATTAGGGAGATTGGTCTGTAGTTTTCTTTCTCTGTTTTTGATCTCCCTGGCTTTGGAATCAGTACCATATTTGTGTCATAAAAGGTGCTTCTTCCACAGTCGTATACCCGTCTGCACTGGTTCCCCACTCAGGGTTTCAGAGCCTTAGCTCGCGGCTGTGTCTGCCTCCACCCGCGCCTGCACTTCGTGTCTGCACTCAGAGTTCGTGCTCGTTCTTTAGCTTTTTGGGGACCTAAATCTTGCTGCTCTCAGGAACATGCCCTGGAGCTGCCAATGACTCGATGGGTGCCCCAAACTTGCTCTATTTCTTTTTAGCTGGCTTTGGCGCTATAGGTGGTGTGTGTGGAGGGGGTGGGGGTAGGGTGGTTGCTCAGCCCGTGATTTAGTGAGAGCTGTTTCACCCCTTTATAGCATGGAAATATCCCGATTCCACATACCTTCCACATTGCACCCTGTTGTGGGGTTCCTCCATTCGTCTGGACTTGTTTTTATGTCCCCTTGAGGAGTTTTGGGTGTTTCGGTCAGGAGAGGTTAAGAGCTGCTTTTTACTCTGCCGCCATCTTAACCTGGAACCTCTCAAGCTCTTTCTAGGTGTTGTGGCATTGTTTCTGTTGTTCAGTTGGGTTCAACTCTTTCATAACCCTATTAGTTTTCTTGGAGTAGTCTGCTATTTCCTTCTGCAGTTCATTTTACAGAAGAAACGAAGGCAAACAGGGTTAAATGACTTGCCCCGTGCTACATGGCTAGTAAGTGTCTAAGACCAAATTTGAACTCATGAAGATGAATGAGTCTTCCCGATTCCAGGACTAGTACTCTGTTACTGTGCCACCTAGCAGCATTATTGTGGCATTATTCATTCTCTTTTATCTGTAGTACTGTAGTATTTTATTCTTTTTACTCTTAACAACTGGTCTCCTTTCCTGATATGGAGCTTTGTGCCAGGACCAGGTTTTGCCATCTACTATACTCTAGAATGAGATTATTAGGTCCTCTTTGCTCTTGTCTCTGATTTCTAGGTCTCATTTTGGGGGATATACTTATTCTTGTACTTATTTACTTTATTCCATGCCAAAAATTCCTCCAGTTTCTACCTCCCTTGGCATTTCTACATTGAGAGCTGGCTGGCTTCAGGCCCCCTGGAACAATCCCCAGCTCCTCTACAACCAAGATATTGCCAAGACCTGTTGGTTTCCCCTTTGCAACATATCTCAAATCGAGCTGGGTGGCAGGTGGACACCAAAGGGGGTTGAGTAGCCCTGAAAAGGGCCCAAAGGCGTTGGTCCTTCCTGAGCATCCACTATGCTCCATCTACTATTTATTCTTTAATCCAATGACACTGGCCTACTTGATATTCCACGTTCTATCTCCTGACTCTGACAATTTTTTTCTGGCTGTCCTTCACACCTGGAATTCTCTCCTTTCTCATCTCAATCAGTTGTTGCTTTGTAACCTCACTTGAGGTTTTCTTTGCAAAGAGCATAGAGTGATTTGCAATTTCCTTTTCTAAATCATTTTACAGATGAAGAAAATGAGGCAAAGAGGGTTAAATGACTTGTCCAGGGTCACACAGCTGAGGCCAGATTTAAATTTAGTTCTTCTTGACTTTGGGGTCCACACTATCTACTGTACCACCTAGCTGCCATGGCTTCCTTCAAGATCCAATTAAAATTCCATTTTTTTACAGAAAACCTTTCTCAATGTCTCTTAATTATGGCACTTTAATTTGTGGACTATTTCCCATATCTGTTTAGTTTGCTTATCTATATGTTTATTTGTTGTCTCCCCCATTAGATTATGACCTCTTTGAGGGTAGGGAGGGTCTTTTGCTTCTTTTTATATCCCCAGTGCTTAACATGATGCCTAATAAATAATAGGAGTCTAATAAATACTTATTGACTAACTGCTATGTAGCTTCTCACTCTCCTAGACAGTCTCTGGTTATAATGATGACAGATTTTAGGCCTCTTTTACATGAAATTTCATTGGCTTCCCTAGCAGGACCCCTCTTTCCAGTTTCCAAACCACTTGTTGTGGGATTTTTTTTTTGCATGGTCTTGGCTTAGACTGGAGGGGTTTACAATTTTTTTTTGGATGTAGTGGTCATTTTTCATTTTGGTGCCCTTGTCTTTACTGTAGTATATGTAAGAGAATTGGACTATCCTCTAACCATTTTTATCGCCATTTTATTTGGATATGAATACTAAGATTTTTGTTAAAAAGAATCCATTTCCTCTTATTCTATCAGTCTACATTCTGCTCATGAAGTTTTAGTTTGAATAAAGTAGCTTCTCAACCACTCTCTTATGCCTACCTATATAATGGTGACTAAAGAGATACTCTTTAAAATGGATTAAATTGATTGGTTTTCTGTACTTTAGCATTCTCTCTGACATGTGCAGGAAAATATCTCTGGATGACGTTCATTTGACAATTTCAATGGAAAAGAAAAAATTATCCCAGACCTGATTCTCCTACTGATTAATGCTAGGAATAAAGAAAGATCTGCCCTGTTTTGTATCTACCACAGAATGGAGTATACAACTGGCTCTCTCCAACAAAATCCATCTAATAAAAACGGAATGAGAACTATAAATCATAGATTTAGATCTAGAAGGGATCTGAGAGGTCACCGAGCCCAACATCTCAAAGATGGGATATTGAGGCACAGAAAAGGTTTAGTGATTTGCTCAGGGTCACACAACCACTGTCTGATCTGAACTCAGATCTTCCTGATTCCAAAATACTAAATAAAATACTATGCCCTATAGTATAGGTAAACTATACTATACGGGCAAATTACTGCCCACAGGCCAGATTGGGGGTGGGGAGGCCTTGAAATGTTCTATCTGCCCCGGGAGACATTATTCCTAATCTGATGAATACAATGAGTAGGATTCAATACAATGAAACTTCGAAAGAGTTGCCTTAGAAACAGATTGACAGATGAGCATTTCCTTTCCTTTGGCCCCCTCTTTAAAAAGTTTGCCCATCACTGCCCTAGACCTTTTTTTTCCTGCCTATCAAATTTAAGCGTTCTTCATTAACTTCTAAAGGGGGAGAAAGAAAAAAAAAAGAAATATTCCATTGAACCCTGAGAGCTATTATCTTAAAAACAAAATACAATACATACAAATTCAAAACAAAACAAAAAACAAATTCTTTAATAGTCACAATGAATTATGCTCTTTAAAGGGATCATTTGTACCACTTATAGCAGGGGTCGGCAACCTTTTTGGCTGTGAGAGCCATAAACTCCACATTTTTAAAAATGTAATTTCGTTAGAGCTATACAGTGCTCACAGTGCGCGCTCCTGTAAAAGTGCCTCAAAAAAAAATTAACTTTATGGCTCCTGCAGAAAAAGCCATATCTGGCTAAGAGCCAGATATGGCTCGAGAGCCATACATTGCCAACCCCTGACTTATAGGAAGCCAGATTTTTTCCAAGAATGTGTTGTCTTTTTTTTTTTTTTAAACAGATGGTTAAAATATTTAATTGTAAAAATTTTAAAGTATAAAAAAAAGGGGGGAACCCTAACATTACAATGAATCTAACATATGCAGGCTCATAAATTGAGTCAACTTTGTCAAATCCAATTATTCCATTTCTGAGTCTGGGATGACTGGAAGTTCTATGTTTTTTTCAAAACTGTAAGAGTCCTTGCTTCATGCTGTCCCTTTCCCAAGAAATAAAAGTTATCTGTTAGCCTAAACATTTATTCTTTCTCTTGAATGAATTAATTGGAATGGGAGCAAAAGACCTGGAGCATGAGCATCATCACAAAAATGCCTGTACTGTTAAGTGATCATCTAAGCAAAACCATCTTAAGCTTTTAATTAGGATATCCTTAACCATGAATTGTTTTTTTAAGCAATTTAAAAAATTATATCTAAATAGGGAGCAGCTGGGTAGGTCAGTGGATTGAGAGTCAGGCCTGGAGGTCCTATGTTCAAATCCGGCCTCAGACACTTCTCAGCTGTGTGACCCTGGGCAAGTCACTTGACCCCCATTGGCCTACCCTTACCACTCTTCTGCCTTGGAGCCAATACACAGTTTGACTCCAAGACGGAAGGTAAGGGTTTAAAAAAATGATATCTAAATATAATGGGTTTCCTCTGTAACTTTATTCATTTAAAATCCTTTAGAACCTTTTTTGAAGGAGTTTTTAGGGCTTCACTATATTGCCAAAGTAGTGTCCCATATAGACATTATCGTGACAAGAAGAATAAAACACAAACTATAAGTTACAGATATCAAGTGATGTGTGTATTTGGTGTTTCATCAAACAATAATCAACTGCTAGGGCTTTTTACATAAAATAAAGTGACAGGAAAGGCAGAATGGAGTAATACATACAAAATTGACCTTGGAATCTGGAAGTTGCAGAGAAAGTGCAGGTCTATTTTCTAAGAGATGTTCCTCACTAGGAACTCTGCCTATCTTTGAAATTAAAGGTCTATTTAAATTTTTAAAAAAAGAACAAAAAGAAGCTAAGTGATGGCTCCCAGGAACAAACCATATTTAAACCATTCTGACATTATCCTGTAATTTTATCTATTCATATGATATATATGAAGAACACAGACTACTTTGAGCTATCATGAGGGAATTATTTTTTTATTAAGTTATCTGCAGTGCCGAACAAAGTTCAAGAAAAGATTTGTATTAGAAAACCTGGTCCTCAGTAAAAGAAGATAATTAATATAGTCATTAAGTGCAATATATTTATGGAACACATCTGGGTGCTACTAAATTAGACTCTTAAAGTTAAGCTGAAAAACATGATCAAGGCAAAAAATTCTGAATTGAAAAATGTCTTTTATATTTAGTGACTATTTTCTTCTGCAATTGTTTTTTCGAAGAGGACCCAAAGATAATATTAGACACTAAGTGAGCATGAATAATGATACTTCTGTTCCCTAAAATGACTGAAATTATCAAAGAGAATTTGCACATTTGAACTATTTTCTCAAACTTGTTTACCATCAGTTAAGTTTTGTTCTAATATATTCTCTGTATATTTAGAAATCTGACTATAAAGAATTGTTTTGTATTCAGAAAAATATCTAAATGTAAGGTGATATTTTGTCTTCTTACATATCAAAACTATAAGTAACTGAGAGTCTAATGTTTTAAATCAAGAGAACCTTCTTGGCATCATTGTTTTGGCCTAATTTTTGAGCCAACTAAATGAATTAGTTTTGTGATGAGACTTTTGCTTACCTTTTGAGAGAAATGGAAAAATAAATCCCAATAGAGAACTTTCTTTCTTAACATAGAGAGGCAGGGCCTGTTAACCTATGGTTGAATAGTTAAAGTTCTATATTTTCTAGTTGAAAAGTTTACCTCAAAATCACACCTAGCTTTATCTCTCAAAATATTAAAAATTTTTTGAAGTCATTTTACTCTGTTAACTCAAATATAATTTGAGCTCTATTAATGACTTGCTATAAATAACTTTTCATTTCTAAAACAGAAAATATGATCCACCTTTCAAGTTATTTTAATTATAATTAAACCAAATCAAAGTTCTAAACATAGTTTACTGACATGTAAAATTGCCATAAAATTTTTTGTGGCAAACAGTACCACAAAATTCTACTTTCCCTACTATGCTGAGGAAAGTAGGCAAATTCAATTCATTTTTAAAGCAATTATACCTTCTTGGTTTTTTGCCTGAAATTTAGAGATTTCCATGAAAACCAGAGTGAGCTGAAAGTAGTTACAAGATAGACTGCATTCTCCTCACAGGGGTTGCTTGATTCTCAGGAATCTATACTGATTCCCCTTTTTAAGGTAGTAGATTTCAATGCCCTTGTAGTGATATTTAATGAATTAAGCATGAAAAACTGTAATGGTATGTGTAAATAGCAAATAAAGTCTCATTCACTTTTTAGTTAAAATTGTTAAATACAAGCTGGCTTTTTACAACTTGGGAGTAGTTCTAGCACAAAAGATTGGGGGAAGTGGTTAAAAGATCATAGTTTATCTATGAATTAATACTTTGTCCTAATTACCTTCTTGTAATTAGAAGTGGATTATAAAAGTGTATTATAAAGTGGATGGTTGACCTGGAATCATCAGGAGAAGCTGCTTTTTCAGCATCAGGAAGAGGCTCAGTGGATGGAGAGCCAGGCCTAGAGATGGGATCCTGGGTTCAAATCTGCTTTCAGACACTTCCTAGCTGTGTGACCCTGGGCAAGTCACTTAACTCCCATTGCCTAGCCCTTACTGCTCTTCTGCCTTGGAACCAATACACAGTACTGATCCCAAGATGGAAGGTAAAGATTTTAAATTAAAAACAAACAAAAACAAAAACAAAAAACCCAACAAGCTGGTAATACTTACATCTGTGTAGCTTAACATTAATTTCTAGTTGATAAAATATAGTGAAGAGGGCATCTTCAACAACCCCACCCCACTGCTACCCAAATACCTTTGCTACATACTCTGGACCTCCCTCCTATTCCTGTGCTTCAGATCTAGCAGAGGAAGAGGCTATCTATGGATATCCTAACCTTGAATTTTATAATTTTACTTAGGAAGTGATGTACACATGTGTGTAAAAATATGTTTAACAGTTTTTCTTTGATATGGTATAAATTAAGAAGTGATATCTCCTCATAATATCTTATCTTTAAGTGCTCTGTGCTGTGCGTATGCTTTTGCATACCTGTTTGTACAGGTAGAATCCTGGAGGGGAATAGCAGGGGAGTGAAACCCAAGAGCACTTTGGTTCCATGGCAATTCTAGACATGATCCCCCACAAACTATTTTTTCTTTTAAAATGATATTTCTAGCTAGTCTTAGATTACTTTTTCTAGTGGGTTTTACTGTACTATACATAATTTCTGATGAGGATGAGAAAAACTCCATTTTCTAAAAAAAAAAAAAAATTAAGTGGTCAAGGCTTTTTCTTACCTTAATTAACATCCCAAAAAATATAGTGGCCAGTTTTTCCCTAAAATTTTTTTAAACTAAAATTGAGGTCCTGGGTATTTAAGAGATGTAGAGTCCAGATTTTACAAAGCTAATTAGTTTCTATTATTTGTTTTCTCAATTAGATTCTCACTGATTTTATTAAATAAAACTTCTGGTATTTAAATAAAACAGAGGTTAAAACCATACATTTATTAAACCTTCCTTGTTATAAGAACCCATTATGAAGAAGACTGGTATTTCACATGGTAAATATAATAGCATTTATTAAAGAGCAATGAACATTTAATTCCTAAACTCTGTGCTCTATAAACTGGAGCAGAAATGGGGGGGGAGTTACAGCAGTGGTAGTTTGATGAGGAATGAATTAATTTGATTATTTTCAGGGTCCAGATCAATACTACTCAACCTCCACTGAGGCTGCCTGCAGGCAATTGGTTAATCAATGGAATCAAATAGAGGCACTTTCCTCCCTTAGTAGTGGCTCTGATCTTTTCTGGGAGAACTCTTCACGCCTGTGTAATTCTAATTTATGTCAACTATATATCAAAGACATTCCTAGCAGCTTTGGTCAGAAAATATTTTGGTGGGACTTTAAAAATCTTATCTCATATGGCAGCTCAAGCTCTTGCAATGATTATGGAAAGATCTCTAAAAGCAGATCAGATGAGTACTTCCTAATAAGAAAGGTTGATGAGACAAAGGGGGATAGAAAAATGGTAAACTTTTGCTCCTTCCAATCTGCAAATATGCAACCTCCAAGGATTTCAAATAAGATGCTTTGCCAAGGATTGTCTCCCTCAAACCTTCTCTTTAATGGTACTCCAGACGTTGGCATTTTCAAATCAAATGAACAGTGTATAAAATTAGTTCTGCATGAAGTTAAAAAAAAAGTGAAAGAGATCTTTTAAAAGCTCTAGCATTTCTTTATCCAATTGCTTTTCACAAGGGCTTGGCATCTGAAGAAGGCTATATTTATGATGTTATTCACTGCTCATAATTCAGCCATGCCGTCTCCAAAATTCTGTATTAACTCACTACTTCAGAGGTTTCTAGTACAGTATTTTATCACCAAGGCTTCCCAAAGGAGCCAAATTGCCTCTGGTGAGGCTTTTCCTTCTCAACTGCTGCCATGCCACAATGTTCATTCATTTCTCAGTTTTTTTACTCAAAACATTTTTCATTAACTCCTCAGAATTTCATTTCCATTTGCCCTAGAGCCTTGTTGATGATTTTTTAAAATTCTCTCCAGTCTGCCTGTCTCCCCAAACTGTCTGTGGTAAGTAGGAAAAGATCACATGAAGAGAAGAATAAGATCTAATTAGCATCTGTAGTTTTGTTGCTGAAAATGTAAAAATGAATTCTCTTACCTAGGACATTGATTATCCGAGGCTGCACTAACTGGTGTAAATATACTGCTCTTGTTAGAACCCTGTTGATTGTACAAGTAGTCTTAACTAAATCCACCCAATAAATGCATGTTAAGTTGATAGGTGATTTGGAGGTCAGTTCTAATTCCCAAGGTCAAGTAATTCTCTGAACAGTCTCTAAGTATATAAACTCATCCAAATTCATCAAAGGAACTTCATATAGCTTTTCTTCCCTTGTTTCTTACAATGCACTAAAGTTTAAAAGATTAAATGGCATCAGCTTCAAAACCCAGAGTGAAGCTTCTAACATGCTTATCTTCCCAGAAATCTGGAAAACTATTAAAACAAGTTTCCTAATGCAATTGCTAACTTTACAACTGAACTGAGACTACAGCATTAGTTGAGGGAGGGCCTGGATTGCTGCTTTGCTTTGAGCTCTACCAAATGTTTTAGTCAAACAAATTCACTGTTTGAAGTTTCAAATACATGTTTATTACTTGTTCTCTTTTACCACAAGTAAGAGTGAAAGAAAAGGGGGAAATATATTTTATTAAATAATTAAGACCTTTTGTTTTAATTCTTACAAATACTGAAAAAACCTACTGAGAAAAAAAGTTATCAATATAACTAAAAATCTATATTTTGAATCTGAAGCAAAGTGATTATAAATGAAGAGAATAATCAATCCATAGTTAATCCTATATTCAGTTGTGTTTGTGCATTACCCTAATCACCTGCTTCTCCTTTATATTTCCTCTTATGAACCTTAGCCATAGCCAACTAGGAACAGTTGGGAAGAACACTGAATTCAGAGTCCAAAGGGTTTATTTCAAATCTTAATTGATACTTGCCACCTTTAGTTTCAGTCTTCATCTATAAAAGAAGAATGGACTAAGTAACCTCAAAGATCTCTTTCAGTCCTCAATATATGATTTTTATGATCAATGCTACCACCTTCAAGTGGACAGGAACAGGGAAAAAACTCAAACCACTCATTAGTACTTCTGGGTGAAGGTTTAAAGAAGAAAGACATTATTTTTCTTTAATTCATTCTTTTGCAAATTACTAGAAAATAGAACTTAATATTTCCTGGCCACATATTTTTTCTTTGCTCCAAGTCAAATTTCCCTGCCATTTTCTCTCTTTTCATTTTGTCCTTCTCTTTTCCTTATTCCTCTTTCATCTTTCTATTCTCTTTCCATAGCTCCCCTTCTTTACCTTGTGTATATCTTTCATAGTGTCCTAAATTGCTTGGAAAATAGTCAAATGAAGGTTCTAGCATTGGGGTCCTGAAAATTATCATTGATAACCAGATAGTTTAAGATAATAAATTGGTTAAGTTTTTCTTTGAAAAGTACATAGAGGCTATGATGAGAAAGGTTCTAAAAATCTGTACTGTTTTTAATATGAATTTTAATGTTAAATGAAGATAGAAATAGATACCATTCTTTCATTTAATTGTTTCTTCTTAGATATCTGTCTCTCTTGAAAATGGATGAATGAGCCAGTATGATTTCCTTTTAGGAATATTCACAAATCTCAATCTTAGAAAGCTTAGATCTATTTCTATTTTATGTCATCCATAACTTGCTATTAGTCAAGATTTGGTAGAGATAGAAGAGATATAAGGATTAACTATTCAATCCTATAGGTATTATTTCAAAAGACTTTCTAACACTGTCTGATTCTTAACAAATTTTGTTTTAAAAACTGTAATATTTTATTTTTCAAAATTATAGATAAAAACAAGTATAAACATTTGTGTTTTAAAAAAAATTTAGTCCCCAAATTCTCCCTCATCACCTTATTTCTATCGCTAAAACAGTAAGCAATTGAATATAGATTATACATGTGTAGTCATGTAAAACATATTTTCATATTTGTCATGTAAAAGAACACAGAGACCAAAAAACCAACAAGAAAAATAAAAAATTTTAAAGTATGTTTTTGATCTGCATTCAGATGGATCAGTTGTTTCTCTGGAGGTGGATAGCATTTTTCACCATAAGACCTGTCTTGGATCACTGTATTGCTAAGGACAGCTAAGCCATTTACAATTGATTATTTTTTTTAAATTGCTGTTACTCTGTATGACATTCTGGTTGACCTCACTTGACTTTGCATCACTTCACAGAAGTCTTTCCAGGTTTTTAGTGATCATCTTGTTTGTCCTTTTTTATGGTATAATAGTATTCAATCACAAGCATACTCTACTATTTATTTAGCCATTTCCCAACTTCCCCTAAATTTCTAATTCTTTGATACCACAAAAAGAACTGCTATAAATATTTTTGCATTTTCAATCCTTTTGGGATACAAACATAACAGTGATATTTGTAGTGTTGTGAGGAAGATTAGATTAGGTATTGCCTTTTGGCAGAGTTCCAAATTAATTTCTAGAATGGTTGGATTAGTTCATGACTTCGCCAACTATTGCATTAGTACCTCAAGTTTCCCACATTCTCTCCAACATGCCATTTTCCTTTTCTGTCATATTATTGATAGGTGTGTGGGGTCTAACCTCAGAGTTGTTTTAATTTGCATTTCTCTAAAAAATGGTAATTTAGAGCATTTTTATATGTCTAAAAATAGTTTTGATTACTTCCCTATTCATATCTTTTCACAATTCATCAATTGGGGAATGATTTGTATTTTTAAGTCTTACTCAGTTGCCTATATATATTTTAAAAATGAAGCTTTTATTAGAGGAAATTGCTGTAATTTTTTTATGATTAATTACTGTGTATTTCCCTGTTTATCCTACTCTTTCTCCTTTCACCCTGAACATCCTCTTCTACCTTCATTCTGAACATTGATTCTACTACCTTCCCTCTAATCCAGTGATGGCCAACCTTTTGAGCTTGGTGTGTCAAAATTTGCCAAAAAAACGAGCATAACTCGGGTGGTGTGTCACTTTGAGAAAAAAAAAAGCCCATAATTTTGTGATGTTTTTAGTTTAAATAACAAAAATGTATAATTGTAATATATAACTGTATTTAATAAACCAAAATAGGAAAATTAATATAGGTAGAATTGTCATCAATAGTACACAGAGTGTCTACACTATACTACAGCAAATGTTTCATGCTTGACATGCGACTCCATACTTCTCTGTATGTGGCTGTGTGTCATCGAAAATGGCTACAAGTGTCAATGCTGACACATGTCATAGATTTGCTATCACTGCTCTAATCTGTCTTTCCTTCTATCATTACAACCCCCTTCTCTTATCAGCTTCCTATCTTATTTTCCTAGAGGATAAAATAGAATTCCATACAAAATTGAGTATATATGTTATTCCCTCTTTGAGCCAATTACAATGGGAATTTCGAGCATTCCCTCCCACTTCTCCCATCTTTCCCTCCACTGTAAATGTTCTTTCCTGCCTTTTTTATTTCATAATTTACCCTTTTCTAGCTCTCCCTTTCCTCTACTCCCAATGCATTCCTCGTTCTCATGCCTTAATTTAATTTTTAAAATTATCATCCCCTATAAATTCCATCTAAGCCTTGTAGTATATATTTATTCTAACTGCCCTAAAAGTAACAAAGTTCACAGGAGTAGCATCTTCCTAAGGAGGAATGTGAACAGTTTATCCTTATTATACCCTTTATGGTTTCTCTTTCCTGTTTACTCTTTTATGCATCTCTTGAAGCATGTATGTAAAAATCAGATTTTTTTTTCAGTTCTGTTCTTTTTATCAGGAATGCCTGAAAGTTCTATTTCACTGAATATACATGTTTCCTTTGAAGGATTTTACATAGTTTTCCTGGGTGGATGATTCTTGGTTGTAATCTTAGATCCTTTGTCCTCTGGAATATCATATTCTATGCCCTCTGATCCTTTAATATAGAAACTACAAAATCTTGTGTTATACTGTGGCTCCATGATATTTGGATTGATTCCTTTTATTTGCTTGTGATATTTTCTCCTTGACCTGAGAGCTCTGAAATTTGGCTATAATATTCCTGGGAGTTTTAAAAAATTATAATAAAATTTAAATTTTCCCAAATTCTATGTCAATACAATTTTTTGATATTCATTTCCCAATATTTTGCAATCCATGTTTTCTCTCCCCCTCCTACCCTTCCTATCTCTACAAGAAGACAGTGATATGACATAGGTTATGTATATATGTATATGTACACATATACATATATAATCAAACATAATGCTTACATTAGAGAAAAGTTCAAGGACAAAATAAAGTAAAAAATTTGCATTTGGACTCTGCTCTTGCTATGATGGTTAATATCCTTTTTTTCATCATGAGTCTCTTGGAATTGTCCTGGCTCTATGTCTTATTGATAATAGTTAATTCACAGTTGATCGTCATACATTATTGTTGCTACTATATACAATGTTCTCCTGGTTCTGCTCACTTCACTTTGAATCATTTCATAGATGTCTTTCCAAGGTTTTTTTGTTACTATCTTGTCATTTCTTATGGCACAATAGTATCACGTTATAATAATTTACCAGAACGTTCTTAGTCATTCCCCAATTGAAGGACATCTCTTCAGGTTCCATTCTTTACCACTACAAAAAGAGCTGGTGTAAGATTTTGTACAAGTAGGTTCTTTCCTCCTATCTTTAATCTCTTTTGCATATAGACCTAGTAATGGTATCACTGGGTTCAAAGGTACAATTTGATGGCCCTCTGGCTATTATTTCAGATGGCTCTCCAGAATGGTTGTATCAGTTCATAGCTCCACCAGCAATATATTAGTGTCTGGATTTGTTCACATTTACTCCTACATTTGTCATTTTTGTTTTTTGGTCATGTTAGTCAATCTGATGGGTATGAGGTGGTATCTCAGAGTTGTAATAATGTGCAGGCCTCTGTTTTTTAATATGACTAAAGATAGTTCTAATTTCTCTTTCTTTATTTTCTCTTTCTTCGTTTCTTTCTTTTTCTTTCTTTCTTTCTTTAGAATATTCAAGATTTTTCCCTCCCCTCTTTCCTCCCCCAATCCCAGAGCTGACAAGCAATTCCACTGGATTATACATGTATCATTGTTTGAAACCTATTTATATATTATTCATATTTGCAATAAAATGACCTCTTAACATCAAAACTCTAATCATATCCATATCAAACCACGTGATTGATCTTAGGTTTTTTTTCTGTGTTTCTGCTCCACAGTTCTTTCTCTGGATGTGGATAGCATTCTTTCTCATAAGTTCCTATGGATTGTCTGGGTCATTGAATTGTTTCTTTTTTTTTTTTAACCCTTAACTTCTGTGTATTGGCTCCTAGGTAGAAGAGTGGTAAGGGTGGACAATGGGGGTCAAGTGACTTGCCCAGGGTCACACAGCTGGGAAGTGTCTGAGGCCGGATTTGAACCTAGGACCTCCTGTCTCTAGGCCTGACTCTCAATCAACTGAGCTACCCAGCTGCCCCACAATGCATTGTTACTAGTAGAGAAGTCTGTTACATCCAATTGTGCCATAATGTATCAGTCTCTGTGTACAACGTACTCCTGGTTCCACTCCTTTGGCTCTGCAGCAATTCCTGGACGTCATTCCAGGACACATGAAATTCTTCCAGTTCATTATCCCTTTCTGCACAATAATATTCCATCACCATCAGATACCACAATTTGTTCAGCCATTCCCCAATCAATGGATACCCCCTCATTTTCCAATTTTTTGCCACCACAAAGAGCATAGCTATAAATATTTTTGTACAAGTCTTTTTCCTATTATGTTTTTGGGAGTACAAACTCAACAGTGGTATGGCTGGATCAAAGGACAGGCAGTCTTTTAAAGCCCTTTGGGAATAATTCCAAATTGTCCTCCAGATTAGATGGATTAAAGTTTTAATTTCTTCATCTGAGAATTGCCTATTCACATTCTTTGACTATTTGTCAGTTCGGAAATACTGTGTGATCTTATACATTTGACTTGATTTTCTATATATTTTAGAAATGTAGTCTTTTTCAGAGTGACTTGTTATAAAAGGTTTTTTCCCAGTTTGTTGTTTGCTTTTTATCCTTGGTTGTTCCTGAGGCTTTTACTTTGCGATCACTTTCAGAGGGTGATGGGTCAATTCTTTCGATCTCTATTTTGCCCTCTTGTTCTCAAATATCAAAGGCAGTTTTCCTTGATAATTTCTTGAAAGATTATGTCTAGACTTTTTTTGATCATGAATGTGAGGAAATCTAATAATTTAAAAATGATCTCTGATGTATTTTTCTAGTTCAACTGCTTTTCCAATGAGATATTTTACATTTTCTTCTATTTTTTTATTATTTTAATTTTGTTTAATTGTTCCTTGATATCTCATGTAATCATTATTTTCCACCTCTCCAATTCTAATTTTTAAGAAATTACTTTCCTTAGTGAGCTTTTAAACTTTCTTTTCTATCAGGTCAATTCTACTTTTTGAGAAGTAATTTTCTTCAGTGAATTTTTAAACATCATTTTTTTTCATGTGATCAACTCTGTTTTTTAAGAAGTTCTTCCCTTCAGTGAATTTGTGTGCCTCTTTTACCATTTTGTCTATTCTATTTTTAAGGTGTCTTTTTCTTTGGCATTTTTTTGTATCTTTTTTACCAAGTTGTCAACCTTTTTTCATGGTTTTCTTGCATCACTCCCCTCATTATTTTCCCCAATTTTTCTTCTACTCTTTGTTTTAAAAAATCCTTTTTGAGCTCTTCTAGGAACTCTTTTTGAGCCTGAGAACAATTCACATTTTTCTGTTAGGCATTAGATGTAATAGTTTTGACTTTATTGTCTGATTTTGTATTTTGATCTTTCCTTTCACTACAGTAACTTCCTATAGTCAGGTTCTTTTTTTTTGTTGTATGCTCATTTTTCCAGTTTATTTCTTGAATTTTAACATGAGAACTTTAAAATTAGACTCTTCTCCTGGGGTGGAGGGGTCATTGTCTCAAACTTCAAGTTTTTTGTGTAGCTACTTTCAGAGCTGGTCCTGAGAGTGTGTAAGTTTTCAATTCCTCCAAGGTGGTATGATCTAAAAAGGGGTGTGTCTACTCCTCTCCTGGCTGTTGCTCTAGTCTAGACTGTGTTCCATTCTCACTCTGGTGCAATAGACCTTCCCTGTCAATCTTTTAGGTTGTTTTGGACTGAAAATTGTTTTATCCTCTCATTTTATGGACTCTACCACTCCAGATTTGCTTTGAAGTATTATTTTTAAAAGTTGTTTGCAGGAGAGTATGGGAGAGCTCAGGTGACTTATTGCCTTTTCTCTGACATCTTAACTCCACCCCTTCTCTTATGAAACTTTTAAAAACAAAATCCAAAGTAAATTTAGGCATTTTAGTATAAAAGATAGTGTAAATTCATTTATATTTTGCCCTTAACAATACTGCAATGAAAATGAGAGTGGATCAGGAAGGGAATGCAGCAGTACGGGGTGCTGTTGATGTCCTCCAACCCATATCTTGATGAAATTCATCCCTAAGTCTCAAATCAGACAAGTACACTAAAACAATTCTTTAACCCACTATCATAAGTTTCATGTAAGCCAGTAAATATACACCTTTGGGTGATACTGTCCTGTAACTCATAGGACACATGATTTTCCATTCTTAAAATTTTGATATAGTGTATAGTGTATATAGTGCTGGTGTAAAGACTCTAAAAGAGGATACCCTATGGGGAAAAAAATGTGACCTTACAGAATAGATGTGTCTGTTTTAAAACCTAAATATTTTGATGTCCTTAAGTATTTTTTGAAATCTCATTCTGAGTGGATAGGGGCAGGGAGCCTTCCTTTGTTGTCATGGTTTCTTCAGCTTTTTTTGTATGTGACGATAAAATTAAAGTAAGTTTATTTAGGTAAGCAACAAATTTATTTAAAATAAGTTAGTAGAGCCTTTATTGAGACTATATCTCACAAATGTTGCTTAGCTACTAACTCAGGCTTCTATCTATAAGACTATAAGACTATATATAATAAGATTATAATAAGGATTATATAACATAATCAAATTGTGGAGGATGAGCATTGTTTTGTATTTTTTCTTTTTGGTTTGGGGCTAAATATTCTTGTTAGAATATACAAAATGACACAACACAACACATCTATTCTTCCTAAATTTGTCTGGAATTACCATTTTAAAGTTAAAAGTAATATATAATCACAAAACTTTTCTCAGAAAGTGTCATGGGCAGAATGGCTGAAGCTGGGCTTTATAGCCACTGTGGGCTAATTTAAAAGTATTTTCAACGCAGCTGTTGACTGAGCTGATTTTGCTTGTTCCCAGGGACAAGAATTTTCGGAGGGCAACCCCCGCCCCCCAGTCTCCCTAGCCTCATCTCTGCACTTTCTGTTGTTATGTAAAACATTTTATGCTTCTCTTGGCTATATGAGACTCTCTAAATGTATTTAATTCTACCCCACCTCTGCCTCTCTTTAGTACTTCTGACTCCGGTGCTAAGTGGGGACCCTAGATTGCAATTTCCTTGCCTTGATTAAAGACCATTTATTATCACTACTTTGGTAGTTCTTTTTATTTCAGGATGATAGTATTAATCCAGTATTTTCAGTTCTACATTTACCCTTATGGCATGTCCCATCTGTCCTTGAGACTGATTCATGATATTTTTTTCCTAACTATATAATTCACTTACATAAAACATTGTATAATGTGTTAGTATCCTATCACCCTATAAGACTCATGAGGGCAATGGCCAAGTCTAATTTAAACTTTTTTATCCCCTTCCCCCTATCCTGATACTTTGTACACTTAGTAAATATTTACTAAATGAATGAACAAATAGATGAATCATATGCTGAGAGGCATGATGCCCATGTTGTTCTTTGATTTAAACCAAACCAATCCCAAAGTAGTAGTAAACAGGTCTAAATACTCATGAAAAAAAACCATGTGGAACAGGTCTAATCTGAGTTAAGAAATGTGGAATTCTGGAGACAATTTGATTATTAGAAATATTAAAATCAAAACTTTATTGTCTATTTCATGCTCTCTAGAGACTTAAGCATGTGGTGTTATAATTGTTAAATGCAAAAAATGCAAAATTAATCAACAGTTATCAGACATCTTTTTATATTTATTCTAACAGTCAATTCAACTTAATACAAATTTCTTACCTTATCACATCTCATCAGCCCTAAATATCTGAGAGACTTGCTGCTCTGTGCAATCAGGGTTGCTCCCTGATCTGTGATTTCTTTACACCATCCAACATCTACAGTCTCTATTGTCATGCTGTATCGTCCAATGGCTATCAGTGCTGCAAAGATGAAAATGGGGAGAGAAGGAAAGTATAAAAATACAGACTGGGAACCAATGACTCAAAAATGTTTCTGTTTTCAATGATCTGGGTATACTTTCTATGTAATTCATTTTTCCCCAAATGGAATCATATTTGAATGTGCTATAAGAGCTTATTTCTTAAAGGATTCCTATGAGTGAAAGAAAGAATGAATGAATTGCTTATTGTGTGCCAAGAACTTGTGACAAACACAAAAGCAAGGATAGTTTCTGCCCTTGAAGAGCATGATCAAAATGAGGTATTTATTTTGGTTTTGAAAATGCATGGTGAATGGAGTAGATGACATACACCTTTACATGAATAATGACAGTTTTGATTTGATCATGATTCCAGATTTGGGGGGCAGGGAGATGGAGGTGGTACATGGACAGCAAGATGGAATGTGGCTAGACTTGGGCCTATGTACAATTATGTACAACTGAAGCCAATCAGGACAATCAAGATGGAAGTGAAGTCCTCCCCGGCAGTTATCCTTCTTTAAGTTAACAAAAGGTTACATTTTGAAAATTAAAAATTCCAGATTATCGTAATAAATGATCAAAAGATATGAATAGATAGATCAAGAAATCAAAGATACATATGACCATATGAAAAAATGCACTAAATCATTAATGATTAGAAGAATACAAATCAAAACAACTATGAAATATTTCACACCTAGCAGATTGGCTAAAACAATAAAAGAGAAAAATGACAAATGTGAGAAAAGAATATGGGTGGGGCAGCTGAGTGGCTAAGTGGATTGAGAGCCAGACTCAGAGATGGGAGGTCCTGGGTTCAAATCTGGTCTCAGACAGTCCTAGCTGTGTAACCCAGGGCAAGTCACTTAACCCCCATTGCCTAGCCCTTACCATTCTTCTGTCTTGGAACCAATACATAGTGTTGACTCTAAGGTGGAAGGTAAGGGTTTTTTTTTTCCCCCCCTTTAAGGTGGATATGGAAAAACAGGGACACTGATACATTGTTGATGGAACTATGAACTGATCTAACCATTTCAAGAAAGTAATTTGGAATTATTCTCAAAGAGTTATAAAACTGTGTATGCCTTTTGATCCAGTAATACCTCTATTGGGTTTATTGCCTAATGTGATCAAGGAAAAAGCAAAAAAACTATATGTTTCAAAATATTGATAGCAGCTCTCTTTTTGTAGTGGCAAAGAACTGGAAGCTGAAGGGATAGCTATCAATTGGGGAATGGATGAAAAACTTGTTATATATTATTTGTAATGGAATACTACAATGAGCAGAAGTGAGTAGAATTAGGAGAACACTGTACTCAGTAATAATATTAATGTATGATTATCAACTGTGAATGACTTAATTATTATCAACAAGGCAAAAAATCCAAGACAACTCCAATCAAGATAACTCAGAATGAAAAAGGATATCCACTGCCATAGAAGGAGCAGATAGAGTCTGAATGCAAATTGAAATACACCTTTTTTCACTTTATTTCCTCCATGAATTTTTCTCTAGTGTAAGCAATATGTGTCTTGCTTCATAACATGATGAACATGGACATTTGTGTTATATGATAATATATATGTACAACTTACACCATATTACCTGCCTTCTTGGGAGGGGAAGAGGATAGAAGGGAGGTTAAAAAAAAGAATATGGTAGACATTTTTGGACATAGTTAATGTGAGAATTTGTTTCCCTTTATTATATATTTATAACAAATAATATGTATTATGTTAAATATCTTGTTATATATAAAATAAAATAACTCAAAAACCCTACATATTAAATTTTATATAACAAAAATCATCTTGTTCATGACTCCTAAGTTTCTTTATGTCTTCTGTGCATTTTATGTTTTTATTGATGAACTTTATTTTTTTCATCTCTCTCCTTACTTACTAATACTTTCCTCTGACCTATCCTAAGAAATTCTACCTTTTAATAAATAAGCAGAGTCAAGGAAAACAAATAAAAATATTGGTCATGTCTGAAAAAACAAACAAACAAAAATATTTTCATGAAGTACCTACGTGGTATAATGGGAAGCTCACAGTATATAGAATTGAGGAATCTGGGTTTGTGAGCAAATCACTTCATCCCCCTGAGAGGTACTGTTTAATAATAAATACCTGGCAGAGAGTAGACTTATAAATGCTTGTGAATTAATTGATTTTTCCACATTTAGAACAATACTTTTGGTAAAAACAGTACTTTTAATAGTGATCTAGAGGAAAGAAATTAAAATAAAATTTCAAAATATCTTTTTGTTTGTGGTTAATAAACTAAGAGAAGTAATGAAAAGTTACTTAAATATTCTCAGAAAACTAGCTTTAAACACTCTTTAGAGGTGTGCTATAGTGCAAACAAATTTTTCTACCAATTGACATAATTCTTTCCATCTGTTCATATCCTGTAAAATGTTAAAGAATATCACATTTTCTACATTAGTCTTCCTTAGTGAATCCTATATTTCCCCTTTAGGAATTAAGAATATATTACATATACTGTTGAATTTAATCTGTACCATGCTACAGTTGAGTGAAAGGAAATGCATTTGATATGGTAAATTTCCTATACTTTATCAGAGGCTTTCTCCTATATTAACACACAAAATAAATGCTGTAGTTTTAAAACTATGGCAGTATCTCAAGTCGATCTGAATTTTTGGAACTTCTCCATTATTAAAGTAGAGGGGTCTTATCTTATAATAAAATTATAATATATGCCTTATTACTCTACAGCTGTATTACATATCATCCCATGAGAGGAATCTTAGAGATGACCAATAATAGTATATTTGGTTCATATATGTTTCTTTACAAATTTATGATCATATATGTATTTATTTATAAATTATGAACATATTCTCTACTTCAAATAAATTTAAGTTATTTATTTTTACTTATTATTTATTTTTCCTCCCCCTCGACATAACCCCCCAAAACTTTCTCCTGAAGTTGCTAGTCATCGCTAAAGGAAAACACAAAAAAATGATATGACACTCCCACATTTAGATGTACAGCTAGAAAAGTCCTTAGAGGCCATCTAATACAATACCCTCCATTTACAAAGGATGGATCTGAAGTCTAGAGTGGTAAAGGAACCTGCCTAAGATAACAAAGGTATTAAGAATTAACTAATCACATAACTGGAGGCCTGTACCTTTTTCAAAGTACAAAGGTACTATTTTGCAAAATCTCTCTTCTCAAGGCTTTAATTACCTAAAAGAATTAGCAGTGAATAATAACTTTCTTTTCCCATGTGGAATATAATTCTTTTTTAAAAACAATTTGTTCGATTACTCATCATGGCTTTTAAAATTATTAACAATGATAAAATACTCATGAATAGTTTCTCCTCAAAAAATACTACTAGACAGGATTTTTTTGTTGTTGTTCATTGTGTTGCTGACTTGCTATTACTTTCAATCTATCATATATTTTTTGTCTCTAAAATTAAGCAAATCCATTGACTAGGAAAAAATAAAAACACAAGACAGGCTGCCTTGCTAATAATCAAAGTTTTTTGATATGGACTGAATTGCTTTTTTTGTGGGGGAAAAAACCCTAATCCCTTTTCAAGATATTCCTCTACTTAAAATAGATAATTATTGGTCTTCATGTAATTATCATCTTCATGAGATATGCTGTTGACATTTTATTTTTCACTAACTATAAATTCTCTGGTGTAACCACAGTGTTGTAATCTTTACAAGTACAGTTCATTGTAATTCACAGATATCTGGATGCATTATCTGAATATAATATATCCAAATAGAGATCAAAATGGTGAAGTAAAAATCTCATCATTGTGCAAAATAAAATTTTGTTCATTCAGAGAGCTGTGAATTATGCTGAGACAAATGTACAATCTTAGTGACTAAAATGTCTACAGAAGCTGTTTCAAAAAGAAAGATGGCCCAATCATGAGATAAACCCTAGTCTAGCTTTTCTTTTCCTAAACACACATACTAGTTCTCCCAAAAATTAAGGGTCCGGAATCCAAACCTTCAGTGAGGAAGGACAAGAGGACAAGAAGATCTCCTCTACTACTTACCTTTAAAAGTGATCTCTTAGTCTAACTACTAAGGCAGCTCGTATTTTTGGATGGAATTCCACTCATTGTGAAGTTTTTCCTGACAATAAGCTTAAATTTGCCTCTTTGTAGCCTCAATATATTGTTCTTAGTTCTGTCCTCTAGGTCGAAAAGAACAAATATGATTCTTCTTCCCCATGATAGTCCTTTAAATACCTGAAGAGACTAAAATTATATTGCATTGCTGGCCTCAGAATACAATGACATATCCAGGAATAGGACAAGTTCCTGAGTCCTTGTGTTATTTAGGAGATGGAAAACTGGGATCTCATCACTCTCTTCAAGGTTGCCAAATGATTTTTTAATTGACAAATCCAAAAGCCTTTATTTAGGCATCCCTCTTGATCATTTTATAGCATTTGAAACTGTTGACAATTACATCTTCCTAGATAAAAACCCTCTTCTCTTTATTTTCTTGTAACAAGTATTCTTTCTTGGTCCTTCTATCTGTCTGACTTCTCAATTTCAATTTCCAGGAGGATGATAGACCATGAAGCAGGATAATCACATACAATGTGACTCCTAATTAATGATCTACCACAAGGCACTGTTGTAAGACCTTCTTTTCTTTCTGTATATTCTCTTGTGGTAATTTTGTCAAACTATAACAGGCTCACAATCATATGGCTTTATACATAGAATGAGGCTGAGGACTTTTGTTTCTCCATCATTTTAGATGTTAATATTACAAAGTAGAGAGATATCCAAGACCAGAGTCCATGCCTGGTCGAAATCAGCTTCCTCAGAAATGACATAATTCCTGATCCAACCATTCTGGAAGGTAATTTGGTACTCTGCCTGTAAGTTAAGATTTGCAAGGATTTGCAAGAAGCCATGCCTTTGGGCAGGGTTTCCATTTGGACACTTGGAATCATGGGAGATTCCTGATGCCACACGAGGGCATGAGACTAATCGTCGGTTGGGCTGTGCCCTATATGAGGGGGAGAGAAACTGGACCCAGGGACTCATTCTGGAGCCGGGGATGAAGGGTGGTTGGGTTCAAATCTTTTTCTCCAAAATTTATTAGTCTAGCCAAGTATCAACCAGCATACCTGAAAGTTACAGGATTACTACTGAACTTTAGGATCAATCATCAGCATCCATCAAATTATTACAGAAGATTTATCTATCTAAATATCTTCATTCAAGCTGCAATTTAATTCTTCTAGAGGCAGGCAGTGTCCACTAAAGCAGGCCAAATAAGGCCAGTGGGCCTTTCTGGCCCAGCTCAGCTATCAACATTCTAAAGTTGTTAGATTACACACACACACACACACACACACACACACACACACACACACACACACTTTGGGTTAAGCTTAGACTTCATTTAGGGATTCCTAAAACTCTCTTCCCTTCTTTCAGTTCCCCTTGTTGTTTGATTACCTCAAGTAAAATCTTTGTTTATAAAACTCAAACCAGTTATTGACCTTTGTGGGTTGGCCTGGCAACAAGATAGCTTCAAAAGGAGTTTTAGGGAATTTGAAGGGATAGAGTGGGATCCAGCTTTACTCTCTGAAGATGAGATAAAGTACCATCATCAATATTAATAGTCAGATGCAATACTGATTATCACTGATATTCTAATAATATTGATTCAATTAACATCAGTTAAACATCAATTGATACCAGAAGGCTAGTCTTCCTGAAGATCTATATTGTGATTGGTTGAGGGTATTCTACAGGAAGACTAGCATGGCATCAGGAATCTCCCAAGATTCCAAGTGTCCAACTGGAAACCCTGCCCAAAGGCATGGCTTCTTGCAAATCCTTGCAAAACTTAATTTACATGCCCCATGGGCTTTAAAAGACTGCCTGTCCTTTGATCCAGCCATACCACTGCTAGGTTTATACCCCAAAGAGATAAGATAAAAGACCTGTACAAAAATATTTATAGGCACAATCTTTGTGGTGGCAAAAAAATTGGAAAATGAGGATCACTTTGTTTGGGGAATGGCTGAACAAATTGTGGTATCTGTTGGTGATGGAATACTATTGTGCTAAAAGGAATAATGAACTGGAACGGCCTCCACAAACTGATGTAGAGTGAAAGGAACAGAACCAGGAGAACATTATACACAGAGACCAATACACTGTGGCACAATTGAACATAATGGACTTCTCTACTAGTAGCAATGAAATGATGCAGGACAATTCTGAGAGTCTTACCAGAAAGAACACTACCCACATCCAGAGAACAACCGTGGGATTAGAAACACAGAAGAAAAAAACATTTCCTTGATCACATGGTTGAATGGGGATATGATTGGGAATGAAGACTCTAAAGCAGTGATTCCCAAAGTGGGAGCCAACGCCCCCTGGTGGATGCTGCAGTGTTCCAGGAGGGCAGTGACGGTCACAGGTGCATTTATCTTTCCTATTAATTGCTATTAAAATTTAAAAAAAATTAATTTCCAGGGGGCTAAGTGATATTTTTTCTGGAAAAGGGGCGGTAGGCCAAAAAAGTTTGGGAACCACTGCTCTAAAGGATGATTCTATTGTAAATATTAACAATATGGAAATAGATCTTGATTGGTGACATATAAAACCCAGTTGAATTTCTTGTTGGCTATGGAAGGGGCTAGGGAGGAGGGAAGGGAAAGAATACAAATCACGTAACCATGGGGCAAAAAGCCTAAAACAAACAAATAAATAAATGGATGCCGTAATCCCTTCTTGATTCTGGAAGAAAATTCACTCTTTTAGATCTTTGCTCCTGGAATCTTGTTTGGTTAGGTAGCAGAGTGGATAAAGTGCTTGGCCTAGAGTCAGGAAGGCATCTTCCTGGATTCAAATATGGTGTCAGAAATTTACTTGTTGTGTAACCCTTGGCAAGTCACTTAATCCTGTTGATCTCAGTTTCTTTATCTGTAAAATGAACAGGAGAAGGAAATGGCAAAACACTTCAGTATCTTTGCCAAAAAAAAACAAAAAAAACAGGGAATAGGATCAAAAATGAGTCGGACACAACCAAACAACAACCATAACTTAGGATCTTAGGCAACTTAATCTGCTCCTCTATAGAATAGGGATAATAATATTTCCTCCTAAAATAATATCTGGGTTGTGAGTTTAAAATTGAACCAATATAAAAAAGCACTTTGTAAAAAGTAAAAGGTCTATGGGAATGAAAACAATTTTATAAGTACATAGACAAGTTAATGGTAAAGGTCATCTAGGTCCATCAATTGTAAGTACATTTGTAGACTGAACTTATATTGATATTTTCTAAATGTACTTTACAACTCCTATCTTCACTAGAAAATCTGGCATACAAGTATATATTTTTAAGGGATTTTGTTTCCAACAAAATCTTTAGCACCCTCTTGTTATGTTACAGAGCCTTCAGAAAGGATACTAAATAAGCCAAGTATGCTTGATTATGCTCAAAATCTACAAATTTATTGATCAATGATATCAATTATTGATATCCAAATGATGGGTATCAATAACACACACAGAGTCTACAATAGTTTTATATATTTTCTGGGTAAGATAAAATTATATAACTTCCAAAGGCAAAATTCATCAATTCTTTTGTAGAAAGCACAGACTATTTCTTAAATACTATGAAACCCATTTTAACAATGAAGTCACAAAAGGAAAACTTTAAAGCAGCAAATTAGATTTACCATTTCATTGAAGAGAATGACAATGATGAGACATCCTACCAAACTCTGTGGGATGCGGCCAAGGCAGTACTCAGGGGGAAATTTATATCCTTGAGTGCATATATTAACAAATTAAGGAGGGCAGAGATTAATGAATTGGGCATGTAACTCAAAAAACTAGAAAGCGAGCAAATTAAAAACCCCCAGATGAAAACTAAATTAGAAATACTAAAAATTAAGGGAGAAATTAGTATTAAAATTGAAAGTAAAAGAACTATTGAATTAATAAATAAGACTAGAAGCTGGTATTTTGAAAAAACAGATAAAATAGACAAAGTACTGGTTAATCTAATAAGAAAAAGGAAAGAAGGAAACCAAATTGACAGTATTAAAAATGAAAAGGGAGACTTCACATCTAATGAGGGGGAAGTTAAGGCAATCATTAAGAACTATTTTGCCCAATTATATGGCTACAAATATAACAATTTAGGAGATATAGACGAATATTTACAAAAATATAAATTGCCTAGATTAACAGCAGAAGAAATAGAATACCTAAATAATCCCATATCAGAAATAGAAATTGAACAAGCCTTTGAAGAACTCCCTAAGAAAAAATCACCAGGACCTGATGGATTCACAAGTGAATTCTATCAGACATTCAAAGAGCAACTAATCTCAATACTATACAAGTTATTTTATATGATAAGCAAAGAAGGAGTCCTACCAAATTCCTTTTATGACACAAATATGGTACTGATCCCTAAGCCAGGTAGACCAAAAACAGAGAAAGAAAACTATAGACCAATCTCCCTAATGAACATAGATGCAAAAAACTTAAATAGAATACTAGCAAAGAGACTCCAGCAAGTAATTAAGAAGATCATCCACCATGCTCAGGTGGGATTTATACCAGGAATGCAAGGATGGTTCAACATTAGGAAAACCATCCACATAATTAACCATATCAACAGTCTAAGAAACAAAAATCACATGATTATCTCAATAGATGCTGAAAAAGCCTTTGACAAAATACAGCATCCATTCCTATTGAAAACACTGGAAAGTATAGGAATAGAAGGACCTTTCCTAAAAATAATAAACAGTATATACCTAAAACCATCAACAAACATCATATGCAATGGGGATAAATTAGAAGCCTTCCCAATAAGATCAGGAGTAAAACAAGGATGCCCATTATCACCTCTATTATTCAACATAGTACTAGAAACACTAGCAGTAGCAATTAGAGAAGAAAAAGAAATTGAAGGTATCAAAATAGGCAATGAGGAGACTAAGCTATCACTCTTTGCAGATGATAAGATGGTCTACTTAAAAAATCCTAGAGAATCAACTAAGAAGCTTGTAGAAATAATCAAGAACTTTAGCAAAGTTGCAGGATACAAAATAAATGCACATAAATCATCAGCATTTCTATACATTTCCAACACATTAGAGCAGCAAGAGGTAGAAAGAGAAATACCATTTAAAATCACCCTAGACAATATAAAATACTTGGGAATCTATCTACCAAAACAAACACAGCAATTATATGAAAACAATTACAAAACACTTTCCAAACAAATAAAACTGGATCTAAACAATTGGAAAGCCATTGATTGCTCATGGGTAGGATGGGCTAACATTATTAAAATGACCATTCTACCCAAATTAATATACCTATTTAGTGCCATACCTATCAAACTACCAAAAAACTTATTTACTGAATTAGAAAAAACTATAACAAATTTCATTTGGAATAACAAAAGATCAAGAATATCAAGGGAAATAATGAAAAAAAATGTGAAGGAAGGGGGCCTAGCAGTACCAGATATTAAACTATACTATAAAGCAGTAGTCATCAAAACAATATGGTACTGGCTGAGAGACAGAAGGGATGATCAGTGGAATAGACTTGGGGTAAATGATGTCAGCAAGACAGTGTATGATGAATCCAAAGAGCCCAACTTTTGGGACATGAATCCACTATTTGACAAAATCTGCTGGGAAATTGGGAAAACAATATGGGAGAGATTAGGTTTAGATCAACATCTCATACCCTACACCAAGATAAATTCAGAATGGGTGAATGACTTGAATATAAAGAGGGAAACTATAAATAAGTTAAGTGAACACAGAGTAGTATACTTGTCAGATCTCTGGGAAAGGAAAGATTTTAAAACCAAGCAAGAGTTAGAGAAAAATTACAAAATGTAAGTTCAATGGTTTTGATTATATTAAACTAAAAAGCTTTTGTACAAACAAAAACAATGTAGTCAAAATCAGAAGGGAAACAACAAATTGGGAAAAAATCTTTATAACAAAAAACTCTGACAGGGATCTAATTACTCAAATATACAAGGAGTTAAAGCAATTGTATAAAAAATCAAGGCATTCCCCAATTGATAAATGGGCAAGAGACATGAATAGGCAATTTTCAGGTAAAGAAATAAAAAATATCAATAAGCACATGAGAAAGTGTTCTAAATCTCTAATAATTAGAGAAATGCAAATCAAAAGAACTCTGAGGTATCACCTCACACCTAGCAGATTGGTTAAAATGAAAGAAGGGGAGAGTAATGAATGCTGGAGGGGATGTGGCAAAAT
>NC_058130.1:295403520-295404485 GCF_016433145.1 Gracilinanus agilis | reverse complement strand
ACTAGAAGCTGGTATTTTGAAAAAACAGATAAAATAGACAAAGTACTGGTTAATCTAATAAGAAAAAGGAAAGAAGGAAACCAAATTGACAGTATTAAAAATGAAAAGGGAGACTTCACATCTAATGAAGGGGAAGTTAAGGCAATCATTAAGAACTATTTTGCCCAATTATATGGCTACAAATATAACAATTTAGGAGATATAGATGAATATTTACAAAAATATAAATTGCCTAGATTAACAGCAGAAGAAATAGAATACCTAAATAATCCCATATCAGAAATAGAAATTGAACAAGCCTTTGAAGAACTCCCTAAGAAAAAATCACCAGGACCTGATGGATTCACAAGTGAATTCTATCAGACATTCAAAGAGCAACTAATCTCAATACTATACAAGTTATTTGATATGATAAGCAAAGAAGGAGTCCTACCAAATTCCTTTTATGACACAAATATGGTACTGATCCCTAAGCCAGGTAGACCAAAAACAGAGAAAGAAAACTATAGACCAATCTCCCTAATGAACATAGATGCAAAAAACTTAAATAGAATACTAGCAAAGAGACTCCAGCAAGTAATTAAGAAGATCATCCACCATGCTCAGGTGGGATTTATACCAGGAATGCAAGGATGGTTCAACATTAGGAAAACCATCCACATAATTAACCATATCAACAGTCTAAGAAACAAAAATCACATGATTATCTCAATAGATGCTGAAAAAGCCTTTGACAAAATACAGCATCCATTCCTATTGAAAACACTGGAAAGTATAGGAATAGAAGGACCTTTCCTAAAAATAATAAACAGTATATACCTAAAACCATCAACAAACATCATATGCAATGGGGATAAATTAGAAGCCTTCCCAATAAGATCAGGAGTAAAACAAGGATGCCCATTATCACCTCTATTATTCAACATAGTACTAGAAACACTAGCAGTAGCAATTAGAGAAGAAAA
>NC_058130.1:295387755-295403420 GCF_016433145.1 Gracilinanus agilis | reverse complement strand
GGCAATGAGGAGACTAAGCTATCACTCTTTGCAGATGATAAGATGGTCTACTTAAAAAATCCTAGAGAATCAACTAAGAAGCTTGTAGAAATAATCAAGAACTTTAGCAAAGTTGCAGGATACAAAATAAATGCACATAAATCATCAGCATTTCTATACATTTCCAACACATTAGAGCAGCAAGAGGTAGAAAGAGAAATACCATTTAAAATCACCCTAGACAATATAAAATACTTGGGAATCTATCTACCAAAACAAACACAGCAATTATATGAAAACAATTACAAAACACTTTCCAAACAAATAAAACTGGATCTAAACAATTGGAAAGCCATTGATTGCTCATGGGTAGGATGGGCTAACATTATTAAAATGACCATTCTACCCAAATTAATATACCTATTTAGTGCCATACCTATCAAACTACCAAAAAACTTATTTACTGAATTAGAAAAAACTATAACAAATTTCATTTGGAATAACAAAAGATCAAGAATATCAAGGGAAATAATGAAAAAAAATGTGAAGGAAGGGGGCCTAGCAGTACCAGATATTAAACTATACTATAAAGCAGTAGTCATCAAAACAATATGGTACTGGCTGAGAGACAGAAGGGATGATCAGTGGAATAGACTTGGGGTAAATGATGTCAGCAAGACAGTGTATGATGAATCCAAAGAGCCCAACTTTTGGGACATGAATCCACTATTTGACAAAATCTGCTGGGAAATTGGGAAAACAATATGGGAGAGATTAGGTTTAGATCAACATCTCATACCCTACACCAAGATAAATTCAGAATGGGTGAATGACTTGAATATAAAGAGGGAAACTATAAATAAGTTAAGTGAACACAGAGTAGTATACTTGTCAGATCTCTGGGAAAGGAAAGATTTTAAAACCAAGCAAGAGTTAGAGAAAAATTACAAAATGTAAGTTCAATGGTTTTGATTATATTAAACTAAAAAGCTTTTGTACAAACAAAAACAATGTAGTCAAAATCAGAAGGGAAACAACAAATTGGGAAAAAATCTTTATAACAAAAAACTCTGACAGGGATCTAATTACTCAAATATACAAGGAGTTAAAGCAATTGTATAAAAAATCAAGGCATTCCCCAATTGATAAATGGGCAAGAGACATGAATAGGCAATTTTCAGGTAAAGAAATAAAAAATATCAATAAGCACATGAGAAAGTGTTCTAAATCTCTAATAATTAGAGAAATGCAAATCAAAAGAACTCTGAGGTATCACCTCACACCTAGCAGATTGGTTAAAATGAAAGAAGGGGAGAGTAATGAATGCTGGAGGGGATGTGGCAAAATTGGGACATTAATGCATTGCTGGTGGAGTTGTGAACTGATCCAACCATTCTGGCTGGCAATTTGGAACTATGCTCAAAGGGCTATAAAAATGCCTGCCCTTTGATCCAGCCATACCATTGTTGGGTTTGTACCCCCAAAGAGATCATAGATAGACTTGCACGAAAATATTTATAGCTGCGCTTTTTGTGGTGGCAAAAAACTGGAAAATGAAGGAATGCCCTTCAACTGGGGAATGGCTGAACAAATTGTGGTATATGCTGGTAATGGAATACTATTGTGCTAAAAGGAATAATAAACTGGAGGAATTCCATGTGAATTGGGAAGACCTCCAGGAATTGATGAAGAGTGAAAGGAGCAGAGCCAGAAGAACACTGTATACAGAGACTGATATACTGTGGTAAAATAGAATGTAATGGACTTCTGTACCAGCAGCAATGCAATGACCCAGGACAATTCTGAGGGATTTATGGAAAAGAACGCTACCCACATTCAGAGGAAGAACAGCAGGAGAGGAAACACTGAAGAAAATCAACTGCTTGAATACATGGGTTGATGAGGACATGATTGGGGATCGAAAGTACCACACCAATGGAACTATCAACAATTTGGAAATAGGTCTTGATTAATGACACATGTTACAACCAGTGGAAGTGCATACTGGCCAGGGGAGGGGGGAGGTCAGGGGGTGAAGGGGAAAGTAAGAGCATAAACTATGTAACTATGTTAACTTTTCTAAAATATAAATATTAATAAATGTTTTAAAAAAACTGGAAAAGGAAGGTATGCCCTTCAATTGGGGAATGGCTGAACAAATTGTGGTATATGCTGGTGATGGAATACTATTTTGCTAAAAGGAATAATAAACTGGAGGAGTTCCAGGTGAACTGGAAAGACCTCCAGGAATTGATGCAGAGTGAGAGGAGCAGAGCCAGAAGAACATTGTACATAGAGACTGATATATTATGGTAAAATCGAATGTAATGGACTTCTGTACTAGCCGCAATGCAATGACACAGGATAGTTCTGAAGGATTTACAGTAAAGAACACTACTCACATGATAAAACCAGTGGAAATGGTCGTCAGCATGGGTAGGGGGGATGCGGGGGGGTGAAGGGGAAAGTAGAAGCATGAATCATGTAACCCATGTTAAAAACGAATATTAATAAATGTTTTAAAAAAATGAATCAGACCCACAACTCTTAGTTATTGTCAGTGCTATTTTTAAGTATTAACCAATACCTTTTTTGGAATGTTAAGATCCTCTGACAATTCTCCTTATTAAAATTTGCAATTCAGTAAACAAAAAGAATTCTTTGCCATCAGCTGACAGTCTAAAGAACCTAATTCAATGACTCTTTTCGCTTCTGACCTGCATAAATACATATATTATTTACTATATGATTATGTACTTTTTAAAATCATCCTGTCATTCTAGTAGATTCCATCACTTCTTGAGCACTGAATTGTATAGACTGAGTATGATGATGGTTTATTTATTCTAGTCTATGATGTAGGAAAAAGAATTTATGCTTTTATCCCCATATACTCCATTTTTTACCTTTCTGTGATTAATTTGGAATACACCAATGAAAACAGTAACAATCTTAAATGATTTCAAATGAGAAGAGAAAAAAAAATCCTCAGCATCCAGGTGGGCAGTGAAGCAAGACTATTTCAGTAGCAAAGCTAATGCTTACTAATGTTGTAGCTGATAACACATAATTGACAGTCTGGTCAGTTAAAAGTAAGCCAGGTGGGAGAAGTACCTCTATGTTAAAAAATGGGCCATGCAACCAAACAGGCCTAGGGAAGGAGAGGAACATATGGAAAAATATCATTAAAATGAACAGACTTTCAGCCTATTCTACCTCCCCTAAAGCAAATTCCCTTTGTGAAGTTATTCATGAACAAAATGGCAAGTGACTTAAAAAAAAACTTAAACATGACCAGAAAATGAGAAAAAGGGTCCTCATTTATATTCTTTTCCTTATGGTTGCAAAATTGTGGGCTGTTCTGTTCCTTACTGGTACAGTTTCTCCATTAAATAATTATCTTCCTGACTGTTTTCTCTCTATGCATGAATAAAAGAAAATGTGAAAGCTGTCAATTCAGAAACACAGTTTTTGGTCAAAATGGACTCCCTCAATAGGCAGGGTAGATTTGATCTGGAAACTCCTGGAGATTGTGGTTTAAGGGGATGATAATTCTGCCTGCTTTCTGGTCCTTAAAAAATTGGGAGATTCCAGAGGTAGTAGACCAATTGATCCAATACGAGTTAAACTCTTTCACTGAACTCTAAAGACTACCTAAAAAGTTAAAATTACCTAAGAGTACTGATAGTTCCATGAAGTGATAGGGATATTACAACTAAAGATAAATAATTCTCCTTGGCACCGATCATTTCATTTCAAAGTAAATGTAGATTAAATTAGATATTACATATATTCCCATATCTCAAGAAGCATCCTGTTTAAAAAAAAAGAGTGAGACTGGGCAAATTGCCTTATCTTCTAATGAAGTTGATCCATATGGACTGTCATATCTCTATACAGAGTTTGCTTTCTGTTAATAATTAAGTAATGAACAGAAACAATACAATGACTACAAATTGAATTAATTTAATAATATAAAATGTAATAAGGGCTAGACCTGTGAATTCATTGGCTTAGAGAACTCCAACATAAGGAAATTCCCTCTACTAAAGCAGATTTATACCTTTATTTCAAAGGATAGAGAGAGATCAAACTAGTGTATTCTGGAGGTTGAGTGTCTTCAAGAGACTTGCTATTCTGTCTGAGGACACACACAAACACATACATACAACATTACTTAGTAGGTTTTTCAGCAACTATATGGCAACTTAGTGACTTTAAGAATTGGCTGAGGCACTGAAAGATAAAATAATTTGCCCAGGGTTACACAGCAATGTATCAGAAGAAAGACTTGCAGCCAAGACAGCATGTCTATAAAGCCTTGAAAAATACAATGAATTTTCAGGATGGAGGAGCATTGAGAGGGAGGGTGTGGGATGAGGGAAGAAAGGCTTCTTGCAGGGGGTATTACTTTAACTGAGAGTTTATAGGAGACTGGGGATAAGGGAGAAAGTATTCCATACATGAGCAACAGACTGTACAAAGGCACAGAGAGGAAAGATGAAATGTGTACAGGGAATAGCAAAAAGGCTATTTTCGCTGGATTGAGGAATGCAGTAGGACAGTGATGGGCAACCTTTTGGTGTGTCAAAATTTGCCAAAAAACCAAGCATAACTCAGGTGGTGTGTCACTTTGAGAAAAAAACCGTAATTTCATGATATTTATAGTTTAACAAAATGTTTGCTTTCTATTAATCAGCATCTTCAGATCCTTTGATCTGTACCTTCACTTCACTTTAGTCACACTGAGTATATTTAATCTGTTAAAACAGGTCTTTTTGTTTATAACAGATTTGGATTATATTATGTTATATTATACAGCAGTGGCATCAAATTAAAGTAGAAATAGTCTGTACTGCTGGCAGTATACTGACTTAGAAAACCACAAATGAACATTATCAATATTGTATTTTATTTTTAAAAATATTTCCTAATTAGATTATAATCAGGTTTGGGTTGAACTCTCGGTAGTTTTGCTCATCCCCTGAAAGTTTTACAACTCTGTATAGCGAATTCTTCAATTTAAAAGAAATCCTTTGAAATATTTGTAAGCAGAAATATCTGTTTGTTTGAATGATCTTGCTGTTCTTTCCATCCAAATCATGGGAACCATAAGCAGCACATGACAAGATCCATAGTTCTAGTTAATTAAGAGTTTAATGAAAGTAATGTAAAACAAAAGAGATCCCCAAGTCTTATTCTGAACAACTATTTTACAACCAAAATGGAGTTAATAATATGCTTTCTTAACTGAAGGAGTAAATTTTCATCTCTGAAATTTAAAAATTAACTTGTTGGATTCATAACAAAAATTATTCAGGTGACTGCTAATGCACATCAATACCTACCAAATACAAAACCCTTGGGAAAACAGGACTGGAGACAGCAGTAATGTTTGCCAAATAACATCAAGAAGTTAGTTGACGGGGCAGCTGGATAGCTCAGTGGATTGAGAGTCAGGCCCAGAGACGGGAGGTTCTAGGTTCAAATCCGGCCTCAGACACTTCCCAGCTGTGTGACCTTGGGCAAGTCACTTGACCCCCATTGCCCACCCTTACCACTCTTCCACCAAGGAACCAATACACAGAAGTTAAGGGTTTAAAAACAAACAAACAAAAAAACAAACAAAAAAAGAAGTTAGTTGACTTAGAGAGGTTTTACCATATAAATGCGTACAAGTAGATTCCATCTAGTCCACTTTGCTGCATGCAGCACATAAGCTGGGACTTCACAGTATAGTGAAGAATAAGACAACAGGAGTAGTGACATGCATAAAGAACATTAAGAAGACTAGCTTACTCAATTATAACATGCATGAAGGGCAATAATGTATGATAAGGCTAGAAAGATAAGTTGGGGCAAGGTTATGAAGGGTTTTAAATGCCAAATGGAGAAGTTTATAATTAATGCTAAAGGTAACAGGGAGACAATGGAAATAATTCTTGAATAGGGAAGTGTGGGTCTGATAAGTGCTTTAGGATAATCGCCAATTGTCAGAAGGATGGACTAGAACAGGGCTAAACTTTAGTCAGGGAAGCTATTAGGAGGATTTTTAAATCATCTTAGGTGAGAAGGAGTAAGTCATTTGAATGCAGAGAAGAGGATAGATGTGAGCAATGTGGAGACAGGAAAAATATGGCAAGTAATAAGACATGTGAGGTACCTTGCATATAATAGTCACTTCATAAACATTTGCCGATTTGAACTGAAAAAATCTGTGCCTTTTCTTTTGGCTAAAGGAGCATCGATGGTTTCTGTTTATGAAGCAAATTAAAATAAAAGCCAACTATTTTATTCATGGTTGAGCAGGCTGGTTTGGAACTAGAACAAAATGAGTCACTTGTAAAACTATCAGTTAAACCAAAGGAGGCTTACTTAGCTCTACAAGGAGGAGGACAGGTATGTTCACTGAAGAGAGACCTGATGTCACTAAGTGTAGCTTTCCTTATTTCTGCTGGTCTGTATTCCAAAGTCTGAGGGAAGAACTTGAGTTACCTGTGTCATGGATGTTTTCGTACTAGAGCAATAGGAAGCTGCATCAAGGGTCAAGGACTTAGTCTCCTGAACCATTTAGAGCTCCAGGATAATTCTAATACCTTTAAAAGAAAAATTATCCTAAGTTGCCTAGTTTGGGCAAAAATTGCTGCCACCACAAATAAGCTTTTTCTAGAATAAGAAATTTTATTGTATAAGGCTAAATCTCTTTTAATCTTTAATTTCCTATTCCAATAGTAAGACAAACTCAAAATGACTGGTGATGACCTGGGATGCAGGGAGTAAGACTGGTGATTTTGCCCAACTCTGCCTCACTTAAATCCAATTCATGGGCAAGTTAAAATATCATCTGTTATGTCACTAGTCCTTTTTGAAAAATGAAGTACAAGCAACCACAATTTCCTGTTGCAAAATTATGAGTAGGGTAGTTACTCTCGAAATGTCAAATATGTTTTAGCAATATTTTATTATTTATTATATTATTTATCAATAACCATTATTGGGTCCTTATAATATATAAAGAACATTATAGTAGATAATGTGAAAATGAGCATTTAAAATAAACCAAGTACACATAAATATTGAAACAAAAGCAAATATACATAACTAATATAAAGTATACCTGAAAAATCGTAATATATATGAATCTGATTTAACTATATTTGGATAGAAATATACCAATAATTCTCCCACATGGTATGTAAATGCAAAAAGATCATTTTTCAGATCAGTTCATCTGGAATTATTTTCATAATGGAATTCCATATCATAGTTTTTGGGGTGGAGACTTGCCTTTTAATAAATTCTGTATGTTTCATATTTTCTCTGGGCCTCACCTGCCTCAGGCTATTGAGGCCTCCTGTGGTAATTTTGTTGGTATACCTTTGTGCATGTGTGCCTTTGGGCAGCATTTCTTGAGAATGAAGTATGGGACCACAATCAAACTCAGCAGGAATATAAGGGCATGACCACATCAGGGAAACCAATCTAATATGATGCCCAGAGGAACTGAAAAGGAAAAGAGTGAGACTGAATGCCTAGAGCTGTTTTTTTTTCTTCAAGAGTTTAGCAAATCTGGTTAAATTCCCTAGATCCAAATGTACATTTTGACCTTTTCTTGGAAACTAGATGACAAATCATTCAACTATGAGGAAGAATTTTTCAGAAAATATTTTAAAAACACCTTCTACTTCAGTATATATCCATATCTCTCTATATATTTAGTATAAAGAAGAATATCATGATTTATACACTGGGTTTTAAATATTAAACCAAGATTGATTATAAATAGTTTTAAATTTATGACAGAATCAGGTAAAGGAATAGAGAAGCTCAAGGGT
Organism: Gracilinanus agilis; assembly: GCF_016433145.1. Lineage (NCBI taxonomy): Eukaryota > Metazoa > Chordata > Mammalia > Didelphimorphia > Didelphidae > Gracilinanus > Gracilinanus agilis. Next base: position 295,395,606 of record NC_058130.1, on the reverse strand, counting down.
ACTTAATTTTAAGAGATAACATAAAAGGACTTCATATTAATGAAATAACCATTTAAAATGGGATGAGGGGAAAATATTTATACATCAGAGAGAAAAAACTGTTCAATATGAAAAACAACAAAGCCAATGAAATGAATTTATTGTTCTTCCCTTCAAAGAAGTGTACAATAATCAAATCAATAATAAATTCCTTAATTTTAAGTTTGTTGTTACCTATCTTTTACTTTATTAAAGTTTGAAATTTATACTTGTGTTCATAGATTAAAGCTGAAGGGGACTTCAGAGCTCATCAAGACCAATCCTTTAGGAATTTTAGAGAAGAAAAATAGTACTCACTATCATGTACCTAGCTATGATATTGGTCTAATAATTGAGAAAAATACAAAGATTAAATAAAACACAACCTCTCTTTTTCAGAGAACTTATATTTTACATTATATTCACAGTTCTAAGACTCTCTGAAACTATTCACCATAGTCAAAAATGTAAACAAACTTTAAAAAACAACTATCTTAGTGTGGGTTCAGTAAACAAACATTTACTACCCACTAAGTGCCATGCACTCTGATAAGTATTAGGGATACAAAAATAGTCTTTGCTGTCAGTATGTACATAAATAAGTGTTTGCCAATACATGGGCAAAACATGCCCTGAAATAGGCATTGAAACTTTGGAGGGGAGACAGAGAGAGACAGAGACAGAGAGAGGAGAGAAGGAGAGGGAAAGAGAGATACAGAGAGAGACAGAGACAGAGACCTAGACAGAGAGAGAGAGAGAGATATGATTTTTTTAGACAAAAAGATTCAAATTCTTGACTTGCTTATAAACACACTTGCTGTGTTACCCTGGCCAAGCCACTTAACTTTTTAGTGTTTTAGATGACAATCTTAAGACTTTAAATTGCACAGAAGGTGCAACTTGCATGGGCGGGAGTTACCTTATCATGGAACTAGCATTTGTAATGGAATTCATAGGCTTAGTTCCTCATTCTTTACACAAGAGGTTCTAAATTTTTCTCCTCTTCATTTATTTAGTGTCTCTGGAAATGTGTTTACAGTCCAAAGAAATATCTGACAGTAGGTAGGTCCAAACAATCTAATAAGTATTTACATGCTAGCAACTTAATAGCCATTTGAAAAATGGCTATGTGTGCCTTTTGGGCACAACACAGCTTCTAAAAAATCTTGGTATAAGACAACGCTGCCACCCTCATTTCCTGGTCTACCTTGATTTTTGAGTGGTAGTGTCTTTTTGTTATAGTAACCATTATAAATCTATCATTGTAAGGATATGTTGTCAAAAGAAAGTTAGAGAACCTACTGAAAATATAAAGTATATAAGTAAATGTTAATCAAAGGAATGTAGCATGATTTAATATTGAAACTGTGAACTATCCCTCAGATATCAAGCATTATTTATTGTGTTTCTCTTGAAAAGTTAAAATAGATTATGGTTCCCCTATAAGTTCTTTTATAGTAGTATCTGAGTACTAGGGCACACAGTTTGAGAACCTCAGTTCCAGACAAAATAAATCTAAAGTAATGTGAACAAGTAACTAATAGAGGGTATTCACTGAATATTTTGTTTAGGACACTGCTAAGCACTAATTCATTTCTATTCCTGCATAATCACTTACTTATTCTGCCCTCTGGCCCAGATGGCCCTTAGATAGAAGGGATCCTCCTAGAACCTCCATTTAAGAAAGGTGCCCAGGACAGCAACATCTTCATTTCCCAACAGTCTGTACTACTCAAGACATCTCCATCATACCCTTCTGCTTCTCTCCTTTCACACCCTTGTCCTTTTTATGTGTTGTATTTCTCATTAGAATGTAAGTCTATTTTTGCTTGTATTGGTATTCCCAGGCTCAGCACAGCGTTTGTAACACAGTAAGTGATAAATAAATGTTTGATGATTTTTTCCTTTTACCAAAGTGTCTGGGACCATCCTGATGTTGTTTCATGTAGAAAGAAATCAAGGGTCAGTCATGAAGATTCTTGTATATGCTTAGTACATGCAAATCAAAGAGTTTGAATACAGGAAAGGTGTTACCCAGAAATAGATTGTGGGAAGCCAATAAGAGAATAGATAAAAATCTGAGACTCCTCTTATGATCCACACCTTTTCTTATTGAAAAACATTATAGCCTTCTAGGAAAACTTTAAGTTCTTAGTAAACCAGCACTTAAACCAGTTAACAGCCTTTTTTCATTCAGCAGAGTAAAGCTGCAGCTGTAGGTATATCTCTCTAACTGCTCCAGGCATCCCAAGGTCACTGAGTGGCAAGCTCAGGCAAAATAACTTTTAGATAAAGTGAGGCTCATTTTTAACCTTGAGACTGTTTCTAATACAGCATTATCTTTGTAAGAAAATTCTTTGTAAAACTATAACTTTATTATGCTTTGATGTGACATAATTTGTGTTTCTGTGTAAACGTGAAGTTTCGGGGGGGGGGTTCTTTTGTGTGAAATGAGTCTTGAAGTATATATAATAAACTCCATGCTCCTGGAGCCAGAGCTGGAAGCATGAGGTAAAAGACAACTCCCTTGTCCTGTCCTCATTTCCTTATCAACTAAACTGTCCTTATCAGATTATCAGAGATGATAAAGAGATCTCCACAATAGACAACATTTAAATTAGGATAGAGAGCCAAATCTCTGTACAAATCTTAGGAAATTCTTAACTATAGGCTATTAATAATAGCTATTAAGGACTTTTGGTCTCATAAAGTTATTAATAAATTTATCATACAAACTTCACAAAAATAACAGAGAAAAGGGACCATGTCAGCTTTAGGGCTACTATTTTGCACCCAGACTAAAATAAAGCCACTTTTGTAACAGAATGGTTAACTAAATCTCTGGAGAGTGAAGTTGGGCAGGAAGGAGAGTTTGGTGACTGAAGAGGTTTTACCACCTCTTCCTATCCTCCACTCTTATTCACAGAAAAGTAAAAGGGATAATTTAGTTTCATCCTTTTTGTAAAGAGAAGTGGAAAGAAGTAACAGCTAGGCAAGTCTATCCTTTATAACAATACCCACTTAACATGATAAAATGTGAAATGAATAATATAGAAAATGAATGCTATTGAGTCACATTATGATTGGGACACTATGGTCAGTAAAGGCTTCTTGGAGGAGGCAGGGCTTATGCTGAACCTTCTAGAATGTATAGGACTTGGAAGGACTGAGAGAATTGGGGAAGAATCTCTAATTAAAGGAAAAAGCATGAGCAAAAGTGATGATGTACACGATGTGGATGAGACAGTGAATAGACTAAAACCTATTTGGAGTGAAAGGTATGTAAACAAGTAAAGTTTGGGACAAAAGGTGCTAAGACTAAATTATATATGGTGTCTTGAATGTTAGGTTTAGGAGTTCAGACAATGTATTAATCAATCAACCACTAAACATTTATTATGTGATTACTATATGTAAGGCACTGTGCTAAATGCTGAAAATACCAAAAAAAAAAAAAAAAAAAAAAAAAAAAAGGCAAAAGACAAGTCTCTGCCTTAAAGAAGCTCACAATCTAATGGGGGAGATAACAGGAAAACAAAAAATACAAAGAGGCTATATAGAAAACAAACTGGAAATGACAGAAAGCCAGCACTAGGATTTTTAAAATTTTATTTTTATTTTGCTAAATATTTCCCAATTAAATGTATTTACCAATGTAAAACCTTTTTTAAAAATCATTTTAAAAATTGAGTTCCCTCCCTTTCACACTTCCCCCCTCCTTGAGAAGGCAAGCAATTTGATATTAATTATGTATGTGAAGGCATTCAAAACATATTTCTGTATTAGCCATGTTTCAAAAGAAAATATAAATAAAATAAAACAATACAAATACAATTTTAAAAAGTATACTTGAATCTGCACTCAGAGTTTATTAATTTTTGCTTTGGAGATAGATAGTATTTTTTCTCATGGGTCATTAGGAACTGTGTTGGATCATTGTCTTGATCATAGTAGCTGAGCTTTTAATAGTTGAATCTTACAACATTCCAGATCAGCACTAGATTTAAGAATGGTTGAAAAATGCTTCCTGTATAAGACAGGATTTCAGTTAGGACTTAAAGGAAGCCAAAAGGTGGGGATGAGGAGGGAAAGCATCCCAGGCATAGAGGACAGGCAGCAAAAAAAGGCTAGAGTTTGAGAGATGAGAATATTTTGTTTGTGAAATAGCCACAGGCCAGTGTCACTGAATCAGAGAATATGTGGCAAGGAATAAGAAGACTGGAAAGGCAGGAGGGAGTTAGGTTATGAGGGGCCTTGAATGCTAAATAGAACATTTTGTATTTGATCTAAGCTTTGGTAGGGAGTCAATGGTGTTTACAGAGTATAGGGAAATCAGACCTGTGCTTTAGAATTTTAGTGGCCAAATAGAGGATGGATTAGAGGGGGAGAGACTTGAGGAAGGCAGACCCATCAACAGACTACTGAAATAGTCTAGCTGTGTAAGGTGATGTAGACCAGAGTGGTGGCAGTATCTGAGGGGAGAAGGGGACATTTTTGAAAGATGTAGCCAAGAATTAATCAATAGGCAATTAACAGATTGGGTATAGGGGCTAAGAGATAGTGAGAAGTTGAGGATGAAAACAAAGTTGTGAGCCTGAGGAACTGGAAGCATGATGTTGCCCTTGGCAATAAAAGAAAGTTATGATGGGAGATGATTTAGGAGGAGACAATGAATTCTCTTTTGGATGTGCTGGAGTTTAGGTGTCTACTAAATATCCAGTCTGAGATGTCTGAAAGGTAGTTGGAAATGAGAGATTGTAAAACAGCAGAGGGGATGGGGCAGAATAGGTAGACTTGAAAGGCATCAGCATAGAGATGGTAATTAAGTCTATGGGAGTTGATAGAGGGAAACAAAAAGATGAGAGGAGAGAACCTTATGAGACACCTATGATTAGAGGGAATGATCTGGAAGAGGATCCAGTTAGGAGCCTGAGAAGAACAGTTAAGTAGAAGGAGAAACAGAAGAGAATGTTCTCAAAACCTAGAGAAAAGAGTATCAAGAAAAAGATATAGGCTCTGGTAATTGAGAAATCATTAGAAACTTTGAAGAGAGTACTTTTGGTGGAATGAGGAGATCAGAAGATAGACTGTAAGAGGCTAAGAGGTGAGTGAGAGGAGAAAAAGTGGTGGCCGGTATTGTAAATGGCCTTTTCAAGTTTAGCCACAAAGGCTAGAAGGTAAACAGGGCAATAATAATTAGCAGGGATGGAAGAAGCAACTGAAGGCTTTTTTCAGGATAAAGGCGGCAAAGGCTTGTTTGGAGGAAGTAAGGAAAAAGCCAGGAGATGAAGGGAGCTGAAAATAAGGTATACAAAAAGGATAACAGAGGGGGCACTCTAATTGATTAGACAAGATGGAATGGGATCACTTGAACAAGCAGTGGAATTAGCCTTGTTAAGGAGTAAGGGCCACTTCATCATGTGAGACAGAGATGAAGGAGGACAGAGTGGTATCTGAGTGACAGGAGATGATGAAGAAGGAAGAGTTCATAATGAGTGACCTCAATTTTTTCTTTAAAATTATGAAGGAAAAAAATAAAAAAATAAAATTATGAAGGACTGGAGACTGCTGGGTTGATCAGTGTATTAAGAACCAGGCTCAGAGACAGGAGGTCCTGGGTTCAAATTTGACCTCAGATACTTCCTAGCTGTGTGACCCTGGGCAAGTCACTTAATCCCCGTTGCCTAGCCCTTAATCACTCTTCTGCCTTGGAACCAATATACACAGTATTGATTCTAAGATGGAAGGTAAGTAAGGATTTAAAAATATAATAAAATAAAATTATAAAGCAGCATTCTCTGATGAGATAGTGATGGTAGGGAGAAGCATGAGAAGTTTGGAATTGTTGCTGTGCAAATTGAGGTTGAGAGCAGATAATGGAGGTATAGTAGGATTGCCTAGCAGCAGTAAGGGCCAAAAGAGGCTGTATATAACAAATTTGTAGTGGACTCAGTCAGAAGGTTGTGCGATTTTCTCTACTTTCATTCAGTAACAATGTCTGTAGGTGATGGTGAGAGTGATTCAAAGCTGAGGCTTGGCAGAGTATAACTAGCCAAATGATAAGGAAAGTAGAGATTCAAAAGAGGAAGATGGTTTAAATTGAAATGGTTCACCAAATAGCTATGATGAGAAAAAAGAAAGAAGATTGGCTAGCATAGGGGAGACAACTGAAGCATCAGGGAATTGGAGGTCACAATATAGGTGAAGAAAAGTGTTCCATAAGGAGATGCAGAGGGAGAGGGAGAAAGAGAGGTGAAAAGTTGACAAATTATCATTAGACATGGAGATTTTGAATTCTTTAATGTGGAGGTGGTACATTTGTGGGTGTTGGCAAGATTGAGGGTATGTGTACTTTTGTGTGTGGGATGGAGGAGTCATGAGAAATGAGTAACTTAAAGAGCTGAGTGGTAAGGGCATTTGAGAGTCAGTATATATGTTGAATTTCCTGATAGGAAAGCAAATAATGGAGGAGAGAGAAAAATGGAGAAGAGAGAGCCATGGGCTGAATTCACATAGAGGTCTATAGAGAAAAGCTACCAAGATTTTGAAGGGGGTAGTAGATATAAACTGCATGAACCTCTCAAAGGAGAAGAGATTTCTGAGAGATGGACATGGGGTAGAACTTGGAAACTGCCATGGGAAGCAAAGAATATTCCAACAAGACAAAGGAAACAAATTGAAGTGCAGCCAGTACTAGAAAGGGTAGATAGAGAGGTTATGTCCTGGAGGGGTTGGAGGGGGATCCAGATCTCAGTAGCAGCTAGCAGATGGAAGCAGTTGAAGAAAAGATTTAGACTGAAGGAATGTTTGTTGCAATGGAACACACAGAGCATAGTGGAAGGACTAGTACATGTTTGGTTGAAACTTAGGGGTGAGAAAATCGAGGAGTTTGAGAATAAGGAATTGGAAGGCAGGGATGGGGATGACTTACAGGCTTCAAATTCCTGTGATCTGAAGTGTATGACCATATGTGAAACTGTTTATCACTGAGAGTGTCACTCAACTTCTCAAAGAAGGCTGGAGTGGAGACAAGTGTAGTATGAGATAGGAGATGTACAGTCAGATGGTAGGTCCTGCTTCAGTACTCTTCTTCACTCCAAAGGCTAGAAATTAGGCAGGAAAAGGTGCAGCAGGAGATATAAACTGAAACTATATGGCAGGAGAAAGAAATTGTGTTGCCCAATAACTTTGCTCTTCCTCTTTCCTTAAGGGAGAAATTCAGCCAGAAATGAGAGGTCCTCTATGTCCCAGAGGTTTTCTATATCATGGTTGGGGGATCTGGCTGGCAGCAGGAGGTGAAAGGTGCCTTGTTCAGGCAAAGATGAAAATGTTTGCTTTGAGGTAGATGGAAGACATTTACCTGGGCCCTCGCCGCCTTCTCTCATGGGATAGACTGCAACCAGGAGGAGATGGAAGGCAGAAAGTCCCAGTGGTTAAAGTTACTCTGGGCTCCCCTTCTTATCTGAGAAAGTTAGACATCAGGAAGTGCTAGACTAGAGTGAGTATATGTATTGTATTACTCACAAACTCAAACTTTGCATCTCTGAAAATGATTTAATTCTCTGTTGATCTTCTGGCTCTGAGCCATCACACATTTGAACCATCACACATGTGACAGCTGTAGCATATTAAGTGGCCACAGCAATGTATTGTGACACTATGTTAATTATGATTAACCAAACTAGTGCTGCTCTCATTTGTATATATAAATCAATATAAATGAATGTTTTGAGTGAGCACAACTGAGCCTGGGACAAATGAACAAAATTAAAGAGGACTTCAAACTACGAATCATTAAAGACATATACTACACCCCTCTCTCTCTCTTTCTCT
>NC_058130.1:295372787-295387401 GCF_016433145.1 Gracilinanus agilis | reverse complement strand
ATATATATATATATATATATATATAATAAGTATTCTAAATGATCTGTCTGGAAATTCTCTTTCTCTTCATTGATATATATGTGTATATGTATATATATATATTTAGAATATTTATTATTAAAACCTTTAAATGGTACTTTAGAACAACTGGAGCCATGTTTCTATGGAAAGAACCACAATTTTTAAATAAAGTATCCACAGGACTCATCAAATTATTTTCAAATAATGACATCTACTGCATGTACATAATAGTTATAGCTCACTAGTTACACATTGCTTGCATTTTCTGTAGATTAATAATAGACTAATAAACATTCTAAAGTAATTAGCTACACTGAATAAGAAATAGTATAAAAATCTAGGAAAGCAGTTAGATGTAATCATCATGATTAACATGATAGAAATATTTTTTAAAAAATCTCTTCGTTCCTGAGGGCTTTGAAATATCTCCTCTCCTAACACTCAACCCCTGAAATGAAGGATTTTCTGTGGTTCACCCCACATTTTAAGCTTAAGCAGCAAAAATGTTACTTTTCTCACTAATAAGGGCCTTTTCCTCAGGGATTGTTCAAGAAACATATTCAAATAGCAAAATTTCTCTTCCAAATCCTCATCCAGTGAATTCTGACAACTTTAAATAAAATATAAAAAGAAGTAAAAAAGGCAGATAGAATGATGTGACTAAGTATACTGCATTTTAATTCATTTCAGGCTAATGAGCATTTATTAAATGTCTGCTGTGTGTAAAGTACTTGCTAATTGCTGGTAATACAATTAGAAAAATGAAAACTAGTCTCCTTCCCTTACCCCAAGAAACTAATATTATTTCTTGGGCGATACAATATGTAAACATGCTCTGATACACAAGCTGAGATCTGAAAGATGTAGAGAGGAGAGACTGAAGATGAAAGAATAAGTGTGAGAATGACTAAAAGAGCAAGTTCTAGGGAGAGTATGGCTCTTCTCTTTGCAAAACCAACCTGTTTACTTGTGTCCTTCCTTGATCCTAACCTCTCATATAATCTCAGGTATTCATTTCTCTCGGTATATCTTCTTTTTAGGTGATCTCAATGCTTGCTATGGGTTTGATCATCATCTTCATGTAGATGGCTCTCAAATCTACATATCCAGCCCTGACCTTTCTTCTGAATTCCAGTCCTACTTCAACAAAGGAATGCTAGGCACTGGCTAGCAACCCTGATAATCCTTGATTTCATCCTCTCTCCCTCAACTGAATAATTTTGCCAAATCTTTCTACAATATATCTGCCATGTATTTCTCTCTTCCTCTACTCAGAGATCCTCCAACCTAATTCAACTCCTTGAGGGCAGGAACTGATTTCTGTTTTGTCTTTTTATACTGAGCTACAAGCAAATATTTTAGACGTGGTGGGCTTCCCTAGAAACCTCATTCTCATTGTAGGGTATCTCATCTCCCTCCTTCACTACACTAAAGCTGTGATTAGGGGCTGTGCCCCAATAGCTCCTTTGGCTTTTTCCTTGTCAATATAAATGACACATAAGAGATTTGCACTTTGGAATCCCAAACATCACTCAAACCAGACTAAGACAATGTTTAACTAGATTTTCCTGCCTTGATCTAAAAGCAACTCCTTATGCTTTTGGATAGTTCCAAATTTTAGAAATTCACCTTTTTGGCTTTTGGCATAGGAATCTGTTATCTCTACATCGTTCTTATTTCTTCCCTCTGGGACCAAACATGACAAGTTTAACCTCTCTTAGATGTAACAGTTCTTCAAGACAGGTATTGTTTTATGTTTTATCCCCTGAACTTATTTTCTTCAGATTTATTATCTACCAGGTAGTTCCATCAAATGATCCTTATTCAGCATAATATCAAAGTCATTTTCCCACAGTCGCTGTCCTGTGAATACTTGTCAGTTAATTAATATCCTTCTTAAACTATTGTGCCTAGAATTGAACACAATATTCCAGATGTGGTCTAAACAGAGCTTTTCATAGATTTATATACTGCATGTAGTGTATAACTATTATATCCCCATTCCTATATATCATGCATTTTAGAGACCTTATAAGAGCCTACATTACTTATCTGGTGGCCAAAGGACACTGTTGACTTCTAATGAGCCTGCATTAAAACCACTAAATAGTGTGAGAAAAAATCCAGAAGGTACTAAAATAAAAAATTTTAAACATGATAGCTTTGGGAATTTGGCTGGACTCCTAGCGGTTCAAATTCAAAGACATTTAGGACAGAAATTTGGTTTAGATTCAAAATCTATCACAGAGCAATGACTCTAGTTTATCCTCAGACTTCTGAAAGCAGGCCCAGCTCAGAAACTCCCTTCTTGGTCTATGAGTTAAAGACAATTTAACCAAAATGGTTCTTTTCTACTCGTTTCCCATTTCCTATATTGGTTTGCCTGAGGGGGTGGAAAAAAAAAACAACTAAATACCATAATGTTTAGGCTAGGGAATAGCAAAACAATTCATTCTTCATTTTGCATAAACTCTTTTTTGTCACTGAATTCTATGGCTGGTATACTGAGAAAAGATAGTGGATGATGCTTCTTGGCCAAATACCATAGTATAGTATGGTTCAAAGGTATCATGATATAAAAGTCCTTTATGTGAAAGGGAATTCTTTATTCTCTTCTTTGTCTATTTTTAAATTAATCAACCAAAAGCTTAAACACCCCTATTTAACACTAAGTAAGGGAATTCCTTTGATAAGAGTTTATACCCTCAGAGGACGAGAGATGGATCTCATAGACATTGCCCCCATGGCAGTGCTAGGCAATTTGAAAGCTATAATTAGCCCCTGTGAAGAGGGGAAGGGACAGGAAGTGATGTGGAAAAAGGATTATAAAAAGTCCTGAACTTCCTGTCCAAGGGGTCTTCAGCTTGAATCTTTGGCTTGGAGCTTTGGCTGGTGACTTGCCTCTTGGAGGTGACCTTGGCTTTTGGGACTGCTCCTTTGATCTTCAGCTTGAATCTTCTCCTGGTGAGTTGGCTTGGACTGGGACTTTGGTTCTTGGACTGCTTCTGGGAGGACTCTCCTGGATCTTCTCCTTTGGAGTCCATCTTGAGCGAGTGTTCCTAGTTTTGCTCACTTCACTCTATATCAGCTTAAACACATCTATGACTGCAAGTGTATGTGTGCACATGGGTGCGTGCTTGTGTTTCATCATCCTGAAAATTTTGCATCTTTCTTACAGTATTTGCTTCCAAGAATCCCTTCCTAATGCTTTTCTGGACATGTGCTCTGAGTCCGGAGCATCATGAGAAAGAAGGTCTGATTCATTTCCTATCATCAAAAATGTATTCTCTGGCCAACTCTTAGAATTAGGAAGAAGGGAGGAAAAGGGGCTCAGTCAACAGAAACACAGTTCTTTTTTGATAACATTGCTAATGATTATGATAGCTATTGTTTATATAGCACTGTAAGATTGGCCAAATGCTTTATATACTTTTTTCTTTTAGTTCTCATAATAAGCTTTTGAGGTAGGTGCTACAACCATTCCTATTTTATAGATAAGGAAATTGAGGCTCTGAGAACTTTGCTCAGGATCACATATCTAAGAAGTTTCTGAAGCAGGATGGGAATGATTGTTTTTCTGACTCCAAGTCTAGCCCTGTATACTACATCATGTTTCCATGCTTGCTACACAAAGGAAACACTTTAAAAATGAATGAATGAGGGGGTAGTTAGGTGGCTCAGTGGATAGAGAGCCAGGCCAAGAGATGGGAGGGTTCTGGATTCAAAACTGGTCTCAGACACTTCTAATCTATGTGATGCTGGGAAAGTCACTTAACCTCCATTGATCTTACCACATTCTTCTGCAGTGGAACAAAGTGTTGATTCTAAGACTGAAGGTAAGGGTTTAAAAAAATTAAATGATGAAAGAAAAAGTATTTATTAAACACTTACTATGGGCCATGTACTGAACCGAGTGCGGGGGATACAAATACAAAAAAGCAAGACAGTCTCTGCCTTCAACAAGTATATAGATAACTGATTGACCTGTTCATCCAGGAAGGGTATGTTTAATGTTCAAGGGTTCTGTGATGTAAAAAAGTGACTTGCTCTAAATTCTTCATTTTCATCATTCCTTATGGCATATTAGTATCCATACATATGCCAAAAATGTCCAGCCAGTTCTTAGTTATTGAGCATATCATTGGTTTCTAATGTTTTGCTAATACAATAATAAAAGTTATTGTCAGTAACTTCCACTGAACATAAACCCAATTGTGGAATCACAAGATCAAAGGAAGGAACAATTCAGTAACTTTTCTCCAATAAATCTAAATTGATTTCCAGAGTCAATTCTGGGATTAGTCAGGAAGACCTAAGTTCACTGGCACAATTCACAACTTTAACTGCTAGGATGGGATTAAACTTCTCTCTACAGTTTCGTCAACACTAAGGTTTGTATCTTTGATCTTTGCCAAACTCAGTTTTATAAAGTATTACTATAGAAATATTTTAATTTATATATTTCTAACAGTGATTTCTGAATAATTTTGTAGATGACTACTGATAGATTTTCATTTTTTATTTGAAAATTGCTCTTCTTCACTAAACAGCTGGTGGATTGGAAAATGGCCAATATATTGGATCAAATGAAATAATGTATATGAAGCCTTTCAAACCTTAAAGCACTATATAAATGCTAGCTAAGATTTTTTGTATCAATTGCCTAATAGAATTTGGATATTAATTAGACTTTTAGTAGAGATATTAATTGCAAATATTAATTTTTCTTCTTCTAGTTGCATTGGTTTGATCTATGCAAAAGTTTTCCAACCAATGAAAACTGTTTAGTTTTTAGTATTTTCTGTACCATGACTTCTTGTAAGTTATTCGCAGTTATAAAGCTAAAGCTTTACATTATCCTCTAATTTTGTATAGTTCTATATAGTACACATTTAATAAAATGTTTGCTATGAAGAACTGATTAGTTTAACCCTGATTTTCTTCACAGACTTGAAAGAATGTTAAGGATCCAGAATTTTAATTGTCCTATCAGGTATGCCCCACAGGCCTAAGGATTAGAATCAATGTAGGAAACAAAGTCTCCAAGGCTGCTTTCTTTATGTACAGCCAGTTTCCCTACATGACAATCATTTATTTAATCTAACTTGCCTTATTAAAGAGATGTTCTTGATATTAATTTCTACCAATTCCTTTGACCTCTCTCCTCCTACCCCCAATGTGGCAGAAGACAAAAAGTTAGGTAAGTCTGCTTTTTTATTGGTGCCACAACTGGTCTTGCTTGTATATTTCTAATCATAAGGAAAAACTTTCTCCTCTCCTAACAAGAAAAACTAAATCTTGTTTATTAGAGGCAGCAAGGTGGAGTAGTGGATAGAATGCGGAGACTAGGGTCAGGAAGACTTAAATTCAAATCCAGTTTCAAATAATGACTAGCTAGGTTACCCTAGTCAAATCATTTAATCTCTGACTGCCTCAGTTTCTTCAATGATTAAAAAAAAGATCATAAACTTCTCAGGATTGCTGTGAGGATCAAATGAGACAATATTTGTAAATCACTTAGCATAGTGCTTGGCACATAGGTTCCTAATAAATTACTGTTTCCTTCCTTCTTTGGTTTTTCATGACATCTAGGTGGCAGAGTAGATAGAGCTGAGCCTAGAATAAGGACAACCAGAATTCAAATCCATCCTCAGACACTTATTAACTATGTGACCCCAGATAAATCACACAATCTCTGTTTGTCACAGTTTCCTTAATTGTAAAATTGTAAAATAGGGGAAAAACTAGTACCTTCCTTGCAGTGTTGTGAAGATTAAATGAAATGTTTGTAAAAAACTTAAATACCTGTCACAAAGTAGGTGCTATACAAATGCTAGCTATTATTATTACTACTAATAACTTGCACACATACAATGTGATATCTTTATTAGTTATTTTTACTTTTCTGAAAGCTTGTGGCAATTTTTAACTATTATTTTACAAAATCTTTTATACTGTGAGTTTTTCACTATAATAAACTAGCAAGTTTTGATAGCTGCATCTTAGTATCTAAATCTAGCTATGGCGACATAATATTTAATTTGGACTTAAAACATAGACCTGAAATGATTTCGTCACACCTCTGAATATAATTAAAAAAAAATCAAACCTATGATTTCTCTCTTCACTAACATAAATGAGCACATACTCAATCATTCAGACTTGTAAGTAACCTGGCCATGGTCATATGCCTAAATTGTGGCAGAGGTAGGATTCACTGCCTCAAGATGGTTGTCAATCCAGATGCTATGTTATTTCTTTTGAAATATATTAAAATGTTGGAGTACATTAATAATTTTAAATTTGAAATTTTTTTCTGAATTTCTCATACAAATGTATTATCAACATAACTGTTGTTTATATTTATAGGGTTCACAAAGCACAGTCTTTTCTCTCTGCATTTTTCTTTGTAAAACAATAAGCACCATGTCACATATAACATCTTAGGATTTCTAAAAAATTTTGCGGATGCTAAAATATGATCATTGACTAGTTGATACTCAATAATTTACATAAGAATAATCATCTAAATATGTCCTTAATAGCTTCCAATTGCAATTTTGAAGCATTTAAATTTGTCTTAATGTTGTTTTCCAATATTAAACACTGACAATAATCAAGGATCAACTAATACCTATTGACTTCTACACAGCAGTCATTAATTCAATAAATGTCCATGTCTATTATATGAAAGGTATGAAGGAAAACAAATCTGTCTGTAAAGACAATATAATATTACGTGGATCATCTTAACATGTCTATATAATATTGTAAAACATTAAAGAGTATCATATTAATAAATGATGTTTAAATTATTTTTTTAATTATAGAACCCAAATGAACATTTTATCCACTGCTTCATCTCAATGGATGAGATCATCAGGAAATACTTCTAATTTTCGGCTAGTCACAGGTTCCCCCCCCCCCCATTTCTATGAAGTAAGTTGAAAATCTGTTTTATTCAATTGTTTATTATGCCAGTTGGCTAGCTGACTCTATAAAGAATCAGGGATTGTAGAGAAATTCAGTTTTCTAGATAAGTTTGACTGCCATTACTGTAGCCAAAAGGTTGTGCACACACCTGTAAATGTTTGTACCACATTTATAAGCTTGCTCTCATATACTGGTTAATCTTCCATTTTAAAATGAAAATTGGTAAGACTATTTTTTAATTAGAGGAATTATAATCTATTTGTTATTGTTTTAAAGACATAAATCCTAGAATAATGTATTAATATAACATTTATTCAAGGAGAATAATGCAATTATATTTTATATTGCTAATATAATGAGCTACTTTCTGTTTTATGGAGATGTATTGTATAGTGGCTATATTTCCTTTTGGTTATCTTAACTTGCTTTAGTTTTTATCTCAAGTGACATTTTTCCTCAGTAGCACAGATTGAAATGTTGGTTACCAAGCAAAAACTTAAGAGGACTATACTTCTTTGTCCTGAATTTCCCTTAAGATACTAAATTAAATATAAGTGACGTAGTTTGACAAAATAAAGAGTTTACTGGAGCTACATTGTAGTGAGAGGAAGCTAGGTAGTTCCATGGAGGAAAAGTCAAGCCTGGAGTTGGGAGGACCTGTGTTCAAATCTGGCCCCAGGTACTTCCTAGTTGTATGAACCTGAGTAAGTCACTTAACACCGATTGCCTAGCTCTTACTTCTTACTCTTATTTCTTTTACTTGGGAATTAATATACATGTACCAATTGTAAGACAGAAGGTAAGTATTTTTTAAAAAAGAAAAAGAGATATACCCCAGCATACATATCAACTCCTATATACAAACATGAAACAAATGGGAATTTATAATAGAAATACTTTAAGTGTTTGAGGAGTCATGGGTTCTCTCTCTCTCTCTCTCTCCCTCTCTCTCTCTCTCTCTCTCTCTCTCTCACACACACACACACACACACACACACACACACACACACACACACACACACACACCCTACCTATCCACCTAGCACAAATCCCTCTATATTTTAGCTCATCAATTTTGGAAAAAATATTTTTCTCAAATTTGGTACCTGGATAATACACAAGTACCAGGTATGTTGTTTGTTGATGATCCCCAAAGACTTTCCTCTTGGGAGGACTAGACAACTGGGTAACACAGTGGATAGAGCGCAAGGTCTGGAGTCAAGAAGATCCAAGTTCAAAGCATTCTCTGATACTTACTTGCTATGTCATCCTATGCAAGTTACTTAACCTTTATCTGCCTCAGTTTCTTTAAATGTTAAATGGGAATCATAACAGGGCTACTTCTCAGCATTGTTGTGAGGATCAAATGGAATAATATTTGTAAAGCACTCCGAAAAGTACCTGGTACACCACACATACTTGATAAAAATGCTTATTACTTTCCACTGTCAAAACTTTTGAAAACCTAGAATTATCTCTAAGCCATGGCAGAGCATAGAAGCTCAGTGTCAGTAGTGGAAAATAATAACCCACATTTATATAGCAACTTAGAATTTATAGTGGATCTAGAAAAACAACAGTCTTGTACTATATTACTAACTTCATTTTACAAATGATTAAAAAATGAGACTCACAAATTTTAAGTGACTTTCTCAGAGTCAAAATACTGGTAAAGGGCAAAGTCAGGATTTGAACCCATATCTCTTGAATACAGACCAAACATTCTTTCCATTATTTCAAAATGTCTTTCTTGGGGGCTACCAATAAGTGATTATAAAGGAGCTAGTTAAGTTCTACTCTTTTCCATAGATTAAATTTCAGTAGCTTTAAGTTTGGGGGATATTTTTTTAGCTAATCATTACCATTTTGTCAAAAATAGAAAGGAGCTACCATGCCACAGAACAAGGTACCATCTGACAATGGGAAAATTTTAAGTGGGGTATGAATGTTCTTCCTTAGCTCTTTAAAAGCATTTCATGGTTATTCCATGGCTTCTTTAAAATTAATGAGGGCAGTACCTAATTAGAAAAAGAGTTAGAAGTGCTACTATAGACCTAATCTGAAATGTATCATTCCCTGATGTTGGAGACTTTACTGGGAGAGTATGTAACATTTAAGTTTCACTCTTGCTCCTTTTTGCCGAGGGATTGCATGTACTGTTCCACCAAATAACTATGTTTCTTTTTTATATATGTATATTTTAGTTTTTTCAGTTACATGCAATAACAATTTTAAAAATTTAAGTAGCAAATTCTACCTCCCTCTTCCTTTCCTCCCTAGTCTCTTAGATGGTAAACAATTTGATTTTATATATATATACAGTTATACATATGTGACCCCACAAAACTTATTTTAGTATTAGTTATGTTGTGGGAAAAGATTCATATAAAATAAAATGTTAAAACATGAAGAAAATAGTATGAATTGATCTGCAATCAGATTATATCAATTCTTTCTCTGAAGGGTGGATAGCATTTTTTTTATCATAAATCCTTTTGGATCATTTATTGATGAGAATAGCTAAGTCCTTCACAGTTGATCATTGTGCTATATTGATGTTATTATGTAAAATGTTCTCATAGTCTGCTCACTTCACTTTGCCTCAATTTATGTAAGTCTTTAGATTTTTCCCATCCTGTTCATCATTTCTTAAAACACAGTAGTATTCTAAACTTGTTTCTTAAACACTCTATTCCATCTTGGAAAAAGGCTACTAGATTTCAAGTCAGACAACCTGCTGGACTAGGGTGTCTGCTTATCTTCCTACTAGTTGTGTGATATTGAGGAAGATCATTTAACCTCTTTAGGATTTAGTGTCCTCATCTGTAATATGGGAATAACAAAAATAATATATTTATTACTCACCTGGTAGTTGTGAAGATCATACAAAGGATACAGATTCAAAGCTGGGAAGAACTTTACAAATGATCAAGTCCAACCCTTTCATAAGGGTTGCAATGCTTTCCCCAAAGTCACAGAGCAGTAAGCACCAGATTTCTGATGTGAACCCAATCCAGTAATGTAGTAGGTTCCTTAATCTGCTAAATAAAGAAGCCTCCAAGGAAGAGGAAGGAAACTGAATCTTTCCATTAGAGGGAGACTAGCAAGGACAGACCAAGGAACCTTTTACTGTGAATGGGGAATCTAAGAACTGATAAGCCTCTACTTCTCCAGGAATCTTCTTTCTCTCAATTAACATGAATCAGTACCAGGTCTCAAGGCCAGACTCTTCACTCCCTTGCCTCAAAACCTGGTCCTACAAAGCCCAGATAAAGACCCCACAAAATTCCACCAGACTTTGCTGATTTGGAAGAGGGCGCTCTATCCCTTCTAGAAGACCAGCCTGTAGACCCCAGCTGTTTCCATAATTCTTCCTGACTACCCTTTGCTTGTGAGTGGCTCTCCTCAATAAAGATGGCTTGCTTTTCTCTTTTATTTCCCTGTCTAGGGTCAATATTATTCTAAACTTTAAGTCTACTGTAATATATTTTCCAATTACGTCATGCTGTTTTAAAAAAATGAATAAATGCAAAACGCAGTATAACTGTAAAATGTTATATAAATGAGTTAGTAATTACAATATTATTATAATCTTATTATTATTATTACAACTTGGCAGTTATGTATGTTGCTGTGTCCTACTAAGAAGGAATACTTGATGATGGTAACAGCCTCATTATTCATTCTCAGCTGTCTTTTTTGTAAGCTGGTTCTCTTTTATAAAAGACACATGAACTTTTAAATAATAACAATAAAGCTAACATTAATATAGCACATATTATATGACACACACTATGCTAAGCACTTTTATAATTATTATTTTATTTCATACTTAAAAAAACCCTGGAAGGTAGGTGTTATATTTACAGATAAGGAAACTGAAGTAAAAAGGTTAAATGATAATAGGATAACAAAAGAGATAATAGAAGTATGAGAATGGATTTGAAATCAGGTCTTCCTGACTATATTACTAGTGCTCTATGTATCTGTCACATAGCTGCTCTAGGAAAAAAACCAACATGAAAATTGGCCCTAGTACTCACAGAAAAACAACATTTTACTATCATATAACAATATACAGGGGAGAAAGACTTAAAATTTAATTAAAATAATTTTGTGTGCAAAAGGTCCTATGTATATTAACATAAAATATGATATTTAAAAGAATGAAATGAGAAAAATGTTATGGAAGGAAGTATAGCAATACCAGATTTAAAACTATTTTTAAAAGCAGTAATTATTAAAACTATCTGCTACTGGCTAAGAAACAGAAAAGTAGATTAATGGAATAGAATAGACATACAATAAAGCATCATAAAAGATTATCATAACCTTGTGTTTGACAAAAGGTAAAGGTCTGAGTTTTTGAAATAAGAATTCAATATTTGGTAAAAACTGTTCAGAAAACTAGAAAGCAATTTGGCAGAATCTAGATATAGACCAAAATTTTACACCAATTACCCAGATAAGATCAAAATAGATATATAATCTGTATAACAGGAGATTTATAAAGAAATTAGAAGAATAGGGAACACATTCCATATCAGATTTATGGATAAGAGGAAAATTTATGAATAAATAAGAGATAACATTATGAAATGTAAAGTGTATAATTTTCAATACATTAAATTTAAGAGTTTTGAATAAAACAATTTAGCAAATATTAGAAGGAACCAAAAAGTTGGAGAAAAATTTTAGAGGCAGTTTCTCAGATACAAGTCTCATATCTAAACTATATAGTGAACTTTGTCAAATATATAAAAATATGAGCCACTCCCCAATTGATAAATAGTCAAGGGATATGAATAGATAGTTTTTAGCTTAAGAAATCAAAGCTATATATGAAAACATTCTCAAATTCATTATTGATTTGAGGAATTAAAATCAAAACAACTCTGAGATATCATTTAGCACCTATGATAAAAGGGCAAAATGAAAAATGTTGGAAGGGATATGAAAAAATATGACACTAATACACTGTTTTTTAAAAACTCTTAACTTCTGTGTATTGGCTCCTTGGTGGAAGAGTGGTAAGGGTGGGCAACGGAGGTCAAGTGACTTGCCGAGGGTCACACAGCTGGGAGGTGTCTGAGGCCGGATTTGAACCTAAGACCTCCCGTCTCTAGGCCTGACTCTCAATCCACTGAGCTACCGAGCTGCCCCACTAATATACTTTTGGTGGAACTAGGAACTGAACCTGCTAGTTTGGAAAACAATCTGGAATTATACTCTTAAGAGTTATAAAATTATTGTATACCTTTTGATCCAGTAATACTACTATAAGGTTTATTTTCTAAGGTGAAAAGGAAAAAGGAAAAGAAATGAAATGTTCTAAAATATTGATAACAGCTCTTTTGTTGGTGGCCAAGAGCTGGAACCTGAAGGGATGTCCATAAGTTGGGGAATGGCTGAACAAAATGTGGTATATAATATTATACTATCATGCCATAAAACATGACAAACAAAATGGTCACAAAAAAAATCTGGAAAGACTTCTATGAAGTCACATAAAGTGAGCAGAACCAGGAGAACATGATACACAGTAACAACAATAATGTATGATGATCAACTATGAATGAACTATTATCAACAAGGACAACACCAAGGATCTCATGATGAAAAAAGATATCCATTCTACAGAAGGAGTGAATGGAGTCCAAATACAGATTGAAACATAAGATTTTTCATTTTATTTCCTTAATAAATTTTTCTCTAGTGTAAGAAATATGTGTCTTGATTCAAAACGTGCTAAACAAAGGAATGTGTATTACATTACATGTATAATCCATGTTATATTCCCTATTTTCTTGGGGAAAAGGAGGAAAAATTAAAGAAACAGATTTATGTATACAGCTGCTAATAATAATAATAATAATAATTTTTCTCTTGGATAAGTATATTAATTGTGACTTATTACATATTTAAAAGAAACCATATACATTACATTAATATTGTTATATAATTATTAAAAATAAAGTTAAATAGTAACACATACACAAAAATAGACCAGAAGTTTATGCTTGTAAAAAGAATTATATGTGTGTGTGTATATATATATATATGTATATATATATATGTAAAGTTTTGCTTAATACTCATACTAAGGCATATACCTCTACCCTTCATATGTAAACTATACCAGAAAACATAGTTGGAAAGTGAAATTTTCACTCTCAAATTTGGCTTTTTCCTAAACTCTATAGTGGTTGTCTGCAACTAAAGCCATGTTTACATAAAAATATGTCACTTTATATATATTGCCCATTCATGAACCTCAAATGATTTCTATGAAATTATCTATAGAAAAATGATACTTTAATAAAATGCAGATTTTTAAAAAACTACATAAATACCCCTTAGCCTTTTCTAATAGTGGACAGAGAACAAACAATATTTTAAAGTATGAAATTAGTAGACACTCAGTGGTTCTATATGTAATTTTATTCTTTATTATGTATGTGAAATGTAATAAAAATACTGAAACTCAATAATCTACTTTGTTATATAGCTTTACAGTAGTTCAACTTAGTAGTAGAAAAATTACCATTTTTATTAGAGTATAAAATAATAATAGTAATAATAACTAGCATTTAAGGTTTAGAAAACACTGTCTCATTCTAGAATAATAACAATGCTGTAAAGTAAGTGATATTATCATCCTCATTTTACAGATAAGAAAATTGAAGTTTAACTTGCCCAACATCACACAGTTAGTAAAATATTTAAGGTAGCGTTTGAACTCAGATTGTCTGATTTCAAGTTCACTTCTTTAGGAACTGCACTATCTATCAAAGTCTCTTCTATGTGCCTTGTGCCTCACAATGTGCTCATAATATTGCTAAGGAATGCACAAGAAGCATAAAATATAATCTTTTTTGCATATTGTTACAATTTACTTATATACAATATATACAGAGGACCCTTGATGATATTCTAGAATCACAGATGGGAAACTGTTGTCTTGAGAGCTCCCTACATTGATCATCATAGAAAGCAAGAGCTGGCTCAGCAAAGCTGTCATTTCCAATAAATATAACGTGCTAACAGGCTGTGGCATATTCTTACATGAAAATAACTTTCTTTATGAAATGAGCTGAATGAATAAATACTTCCAAGTCTGGAGGAAAAGGAATGGTCAAGATAATCTTTTGAAGAACTTTCCACACTCATGGTTTTGAGTTTTATTTCATTTTCAGAAATATAGTCATATATTATTCAAATAATTAAACACATATAAAATATTAATGGAACCCTGAACTGCTTTAACTTTTGGAAATAGGCAGTTTGCATGTGAAAAAGATGTTTTCCACTATAATTGAAATTTTCTGAATATAACTACTTGCTTAGAACTGAGTATCTCCTCATTATTTTTTATATTTTCTCTGAGTCTCTATTCTAGATAGCTTCTGCGGAGGAATGTTTTATTTCTAAATGAAGTATTTTAAAGTTATCATATCTATGCTAGAACAACATTTTTCCAGTTCTTTGGCTGGGTATCCTATTTTCAGAAATGGAAGTTTGACAAATGGTCTTGGATTTTAATATTGATGTAAACAATGCTAATACAAAAGAAGGAAGGAAGGAAGGAAAGGAAAGGAAAGGAAAGGAAAGGAAAGGAAAGGAAAGGAAAGGAAAGGAAAGGAAAGGAAAGGAAAGGAAA
>NC_058130.1:295330269-295357790 GCF_016433145.1 Gracilinanus agilis | reverse complement strand
GGACATGATTGAGGGTGTGGACTCGAAACTACCACACCAATGCAACCACCAACAATTGGGAAATTGGTCTTGATCAAGGACACAGGACAAAACCAGTGGAAATGTGCGTCGGCCATGGGTGGGGGGATTGCGGGGGGTGAAGGGGAAAGTAGGAGCATGAAACATGTAACCATGTTAAAAATGATTATTAATAAATGTTAAAAAATTAAAAAAAAAAAGACTTACTCCAAATAAGAAAAGGGAAATATATAATTTGAGGGATTTTGCACCAGAATGTTAACCGTCAGGAACTAAAACATTTTGGTCACAGCACCTCTAAAGTGGTGGGTATTGTGTTGATCAGAAGAATAATGAAGTCACTGTGTTTAGTGATAACAGGAAGGAATAATTAAAAAAAATTTGAAGAACTGCCATAAGTTGTGGATTTTCTCTTGTACCAACCTTTGGAACAAACTTATTATTCTGGCTCTGTGAAATTTTATTCTTTGTATATTACTCTGATTGCTATTTTTATCGCCCTCTGCTAGGCAAAGGAGTGTTAATAAACAACTGAGGTTAAGTGACTTGCCCAAGATCACATAGCCAGGAGGTATCTGTGGCCAGATGTGAACCCTGGGCCTCCAGGCCTGGCTCTCTGCCCATTGAGCCACCCAGATGCTCTCATAATAATTACATTTTGATCATTCTATTTCAGAGCAATCTGGCCTACGTTAACCACACTTCCTTTTATGACCTTTCTAGTTTTTTTTAATGCCAGAGTTAAAAGGGACACACAAAAACCAAAAAAAAAAAATGCTAAACCATATGTTTTAATGTTTCCACTTACAATTGACTTTTAAAGCCAATGTTCATTTTTTTATACGAAAGAAACAAATTAGTTAATTATTTGATTTCAGGTAGAGTGATTAGAAAATCTACTATCCCACAGCTCCTTTTTAGAAGCAGAATACATTGAATTTGTGACTCAGTAAACAACCTAGTAATCTGAAAAAGTTCATAAAGTTTCTAATGATTCATTAATTAAAACTAGGCCTGGGATAATCTGGTTCTAACTGTTATAACTGTTAAAATTTAATTAGACTGAAGCACAAATTTCCAGGCATAAATAATTTATTAGTAAATTGCAAATTTACTTACTCAGTTCCCTCAGTAAAGCTAAGATCTCAAATGAGAAGGACAGTTCTCTTTTATAGTTTTGGGGAGCAAAGGATTTTGTAGGTGGGAAACAAGTTATGGTTGGTTAAAAGAGACCAACATAATAAATAATAAAATTAACATGGAGGACAATACGATCAGTTGAAAATTGGGCTTTAGGGGGCTAGCAATAACCTCCTCCTTCCCTCTTGTAACTAAGAAATGTTCATTGTTCGAGTATACTTAAAAATTAGAGATACTGGACCAGATTTCTTAGAATAACAAATCAGGCATCTTTGTGGTGTAAACCAGACTCTGTTGTTCATTTGCATCACTCAAGGATAACAGATTTCCTTGAAGTGAGAAAAGAACAATGATTAGCAGGAAGAGCCAAACTTTTAAACTTAACTCATTACAAACTAGCTAATTTCTAAACTAAGTTCAGAGACAAGGAATCATAAGTTAGCTACAGTACAAAGTCAATTAACTAAATAGGATTAATTGAGAATGGAGATGATCTTTTTTATTTATATCACCAGCACTTCATATAGTATTTTGTATAGGGTAATTAAAAGCACTTAATAAAATATTTTTTCACTTATTTTTATTTGGTATTGTGAAAGAGAATTCTTTACTCTGTTGTCTATCCTGAGTTAACACTTACTTAAGTACTTCACTAGATTGAGAAGACAGAATTAACTCTCCTTTGTCTACCTTTTGATTGAATCAACACAAGCTTGAACTTCAGGGAGGAGCTAGCTAACCACTTGGTGAATTCACACTCTCAGAAACTCAATAAAGCCAGGATAAGTATTCACCTCTCCAGAAGGTGAATTTTAGAAAATTCTCACCCTTCAATGAGAACTTAACCTTCAGAAGGTGAGATAACTGCCTCCCTGGGCAGAGCAAGGCAATCTGGAAACTGTGATTGGCCCCTGTGAAGAAGGGAAGGGACAAGAAGCTACCATAGAAGCCACAAAATCCTTCAGTTAGAGGCAGATTATCTTTGAGAAGAAAGTCTGAAGAGAGTGTCTCCTGGAGACAGTCTTTGAGGGAGCTTAACTAGAGACTGCAGCTTGGATTGTGGGCCTGGAGCTCAGCTTCAACTTGAATTCTGACTCATGGACTACTTTGTTGGTGAGTAAAAGGCTGACTCCATTCTTAGTTTCTTTTTCTTTTCTTTTCTTTTTTTTTTTTTTTTTTTGGAACCCTTACCTTCCGTCTTGGGAGTCAATGCTGTGTATTGGCTCCAAGGCAGAAGAGTGGTAAGGGTAGGCAATGGGGGTCAAGTGACTTGCCCAGGGTCATACAGCTGGGAAGTGTCTGAGGCCAGATTTGAACCTAGGACCTCCCGTCTCTAGGCCTGGTTCTCAATCCACTGAGCTACCCAGCTGCCCCCTCCCATTCTTAGTTTCTAAAGAGACTAACATCCATTTTGGGAGAGGCAATGTGGTTACTCACTACCAGCCTTCCTGGTTGAGAGCTAATTAATCTCTGCCTGGAACAAGCAGACCAGGAGCAAAACATTTAGGTTGATAGGCTAGATAACTTCTCTATCCCCCTCACATTTCATTTCTTTATTGTTTTCCCTGTATTTATAAATACTTGTAAACAAATTTCTGACTCGAGATATAATAAATATTGGCGATCACATAATTTCATGAAATTATTGTCCATCCATTAATTTTCACCTTTACAGTATACTAAATAAAGTACTTTGGAATCAGGAACTCTAAATTTAAATCTTGCTTTAAATGCTATCTATTTGCAAAATAGGATAATACTATTTACCACTAAAAGATCATAATGAAAATATTTTATAAACCCTTAATACATTATAAATGTTATTTTATTATTAATGTAAAATAAAAATACTACATAAATTCTTGAAGTAAAATTATAACACCTATGAAAAAAGCCAAGTGGCATACTATTTTGTATAATTAAAAAATAAACATATAGAAAATTCTTAGTTAATAAAAGTTAGATTAAATATTTTTAAAAAACAAAAATACATTAAAAACACAGAAATAGTATACTGAGTCAAATAATACTACCTTTTTTATCATTTTACTTTTTTTTTTAAACCCTTACTTTTTGTCTTGGAATCAATACTCTGTATTGGTTCCAAGGCAGAAGAGTAGTATGGTTTGGCAATGGGGGTCAAGTGACTTGCCTAGGGCCACACAGCTAGAAGTGTCTGAGGCCAGATTTGAACCTAGGACCTCCCATCTCTAGGCCTGGCTCTCAAACTATTGAGCTAACCAGCTGCCCTCCATTCTACTTTTTAAAACTATGGTTTTTAGTATATTGGGCAAGAGAGAACATCATAAAGCTAACATGTGGGAAAGTGTCAATTTGCAAATATATTATTATCTGAAACTAAAGAGAAGAGCCCTCTTAGGTCTAAGAAAAATCTCTCTGTACTTTGTTATGACAGCTTGTGAATGAGCAGACGAGTCCAGACAAAATTTTGACTGGTTTTTGTTTATATTTTCACCATCATAGATTTGAGAAAGAAGTTTGTTAAGTTTTTCAAAATTTAAGAAATATTTCTATACTTTCTGGGGCAGAGCCAAGATGGCAGAGTACAAGCAGGGAAAGTTTAAACCATTATGAGAATCCTCTCCAAACACCCTTAAAATAATGCCTCAAAAATAATACTGGAATGAGAGAATTGAAAAGGAGATGGAGTGAAGCAACTTTTGTGCAGAGAACTTGAAAGGTAGGCAGAGAGGGTCTGGTTCACTGGAGTAAGGGGAACACAGTCTGGAGGAGACCACAACAAGGAGTATCAGTTCAAGCCAACAGCAGTGCAACCCCATGCATACCCCTTCCAAGTTCCAAGCCCCAGTCCAAGGCTATAGTAATGTCTTAAACCCCAGATCAAGGAAGTCCACACAGCACACCTGATCTGTATAAGCCCAGAACAAGGTGCAGAGCTCCTACCCAAGCTCAAGGTGAAGAACAACTCCCAGGGCAAGACAATACACAGTGTGCCTGGTTTTATTAAGCCCAGAGTGCGACCAAAATAACCTGCCCAAGCCTGGGAGTAGACCCTGAGCCCCAGTAGAGGGTAACTCACAGTGCTCTGAGCTCTGCAAGCCTTTTTTTAGACCCCAGGGGTCACTGAATCAGCAGTGAGAAGTGGCTGTCAGAGCTGCCAGTCCACTGACCGTGATACCAAAAATTACAGAAACCCAGAAATAGAGCTAAGAGTAAAAGAAAAGAGAAACTGGATTTCAAGAGAGCGACTCTGTTACCCCGAGAACACAACCCACCTTTAACATAAAAATGAAAGTCAAGAAAAAGGCTAGGAAAATGAGCAATTAAAAAAACCAAAAACTCCTAACCATAGAAAATTTTTATGATGACAAAGAGCAAGGCACAGACACAGAACGGTGAAAACAAAGCATATATGCAAAATTTCAAAGAAAAATATGAATTTGTCCCAGAATCTGGAAGAGCTTAAAAAATATTTCAAAAATCAATTAAGAGAGGAAATAGAAAAATGGGAGGGGTAGAGGGAGGAAAGTAATACAAAAAGAAAATAACAGCAGAATTGGCCAAATGAAAAAAGGAGAGTCAAAAGCTCATAAAACAATCAGTCCTTAAAAATTAGAATTGGGCAACTAGAAGCTAATTACTTCATGAAACATGAAGAAACAATAAAACAAAACTAAAAGAATGAAAAAAAAGGGGGGGGAAGGGGATGTGAAATACCTCATTGAAAAAACAACTGATCTGGAAAATAGATCCAGGAGAGAAAATTAAAGAATTATTGGACTACCTGAAAACTATGATTAAAAAAAATTATTTTTTAAAGCATGGACATTATAATATAAGAAAATATCAAAGAAAACTGCCCTGATATTTCTGAACAAGAGAATAAAATTAAAATTGAAATAATTCAAAGATTACCTCCAGAAATAGTTTCCCAAAGATAACTCTCAAGAATATTATAGCTAATTATAGAACACCCCCCATTCCATAAAATGATAAGTAGTATTTACCTAAAACCATCAGTAATTATTCATGTGCAATGGGATAAGTTAGAAGCCATCTCAATCAGATCAGAGTGAAGCAAAGATGCCAATTATCACCACCATTATATATACTGTATAAGAAATGCTAGCTTTTGGGAAAAGAAAAATACATCAAAGGAATTAAAGTAGGCAATGAGGAAATTAAACTATCACTCTTTATAGATGATATGATGGTATACTCAGAGAATCCTAGACAATCAACTAAAAAACTACTTAAAATAATGACATTAGTAAAGTTGCAGGATACAAAATAAATCTACATAAATCATCAGTATTTCT
This sequence comes from Gracilinanus agilis, assembly GCF_016433145.1. Taxonomy (NCBI): domain Eukaryota; kingdom Metazoa; phylum Chordata; class Mammalia; order Didelphimorphia; family Didelphidae; genus Gracilinanus; species Gracilinanus agilis. The sequence continues at coordinate 295,352,331 of NC_058130.1, read as the reverse complement.
ACATATCCATCAACAAAGTTCAGCAGCAAGAGATAGAAAAAGAAATTCTATTTAAAATAACACTAATCCCTGGAAATATAATATTCAAGACAAACCCAGAAATTATATAACAAAACACTTTTCACACAGAGTCAGATCTAAATAACTAGAAAAATATGAATTGCTCATGGTTAGGCCTAGCATAATAAATGACAATCCTACCTAAATTATTTTATTTATTCAATGCCATACCATTCAAACTACCAACAATTATTTTATAGAACTTAAAAAAATAATTAAAAAATTCATCTGGAAGAACAAAAGATCAAGAATGTAAAGAAAACTAATGAAGTGGACTAGTTAGTACCAGATCTCAAACTACACCATAAAGCAGTAATCAAAATGATCTGGTAGTGGCTAAGAAAAAGAATGATAGATCAATGGAATAGATTAGCTATACAATAGGTATAGACCAATATCTCACACCTTATAACATGACAAGGTCTCAAAATGGGCATATGATTTACATATAATGATACTATAAATAAATTAACAGAACAAAGAATAGCTTACCTGGCAGTTTTATGGAGAAGGGAAGAATTTATGAATAAACAAGAGATAGAGAGCATTATAAGATGTACAATGAATAATTTTGATTATATTAAAAAGGTCTGTACAAGCAAAACTAATGTAACCAAGATTAGAAGGGAAACAACAAGCTGGAGAAAAAAATTTTATAACATTTCTCAAATAAAAGTCTAATTCCTCACATCTTTAGAGAACTAAGTCAAATTTGTAAGAAGACAAGCCATTCCCCAATTGACAAATGGTCAAAGGATATGAACAAAGAATTTTCAGAGGAAGAAATCAAAGCTATCAATAATCATATGAAAAAATGTTCTAAATCAGTGGTTCCCAAACTTTTTTGGCCTACTGCCCCCTTTCCAGAAAAAATATTACTTAGCGTCCCCTATCTCATACTATTCACTGCCCCCAAATGCACCTGTGGCCATCACCACCCTCCTGGATCGCTGCAACACCCACCAGGGGGCGGTGGTGCCTATTTTGGGAATCACTGTTCTAAATCATTCTTGTTTAGAGAAATGCGAATTAAAACAATGCAAAGGTACCACTTCACATCTATCAGATTGGTCAATATGACAGTAAAAAAGAAGTAATAAATGTTGGAGGGGATGTGGAGAAATTGGGACACCAGTGCATTGTGGGTTTAGTTGTGAACTAATTCAACCATTTTGAAGTGCAATTTGGAACTATGCCCAAAGGGTTATAAAATTGTGCATATCCTTTGGTCCCTAAAATACCACTACTTGGTCTATATCCCAAATCATCAAAAAGGGGAAAGGATCTATTTGTAGAAAAATATTTATAGCCCCTCTTTTTAGAAATGACAAAGAATTTAAAAGTATAGGGATTGTCCATCACTTGGGGAATGGTTGAACAAAATGTGATATATGATGGCAATGGAAACCTATTGTGCTATTGGAAATTATAAGCAGAAAAAGCTGGAAAGATTTGCATTAACTGATGCAGAGCAAAATAGCAGAATCAGAAAAAACATTATACAATGTAACAGCAACATTGTGGAATGATCTTCTGTGAAAACTTGGCTCTACTCAGCAATACAATGATCTGGGACGATCCTAAAACTTATGACAGGGAATGCTATCCACCTCCAGGGTATTGAGAGGTTATGAGTTTTGGCCCAAGTCAAAACCTTAGAAAATGATCATGGATAGGAGGTAACCTAGAAAGGGGGACTGAGAACAAATGGTTAGACATGCAGAAGGAACATCATAAGAACCAAGTCACTAAAATGATATTATTCACATGATATGATGGCAAATGAGTTGTTTATTACTTTAATATTTGGGAAATTCTTCAATTTTAAAGTGCCTAAAGATCAGTGAGTTAGAAATACTGTATTATATTTTGAACCAGGAATGGTAGAAAAGTGAAAACTGAGTCCATGTACTACATAGCAAAGATATAATTCGAGCTACTATAAAGCTAGTTAATACTTATGCAACTGCTTTACTATGTAATATTTTATTGCAAAATCTGAACATCAATGTCCTACAGACACAGAAAGGTGAAAGAAAAGTCATTAGATTATTTTTTCTCCTTTAAATATACCCTTCAAATAAATTCATGGAAAAAAATATATAGCTGTTTTTATGTTAGTTAAGAAAATGAAAACATCTCAAACAGGGAATCCAATTAGGAAATGGCCAAAGTGGATGAAAGATAATACAAACCTTGAAAATTCAACAGATTAGTACAAATGCTTCCCAAGGATACAATGAATGTAAATGAAATCTCTAGCAATTGAAGGATTATGAATAACAGTTTGAGCTATACTCAATCTCAATAAAACTGATGGTTATTTTTCTCTTCATAGCCAATGTTTTCCTACTGTTCTGAAGTGATCGCTTAATTGTTTCAAAATAAAATTATGTGGTCTATTTAAATTTTAGTATAGTCAAAGAACATTTCTAAAAGTATAACTACTTCACATATAGCCAATTAGGAAAACAATGGACTTAATATACTATGGAAAAACTAGGGAAGAACCACCTAAAACCTTTACATAAATAGGATTACATATAAATAAGGAAAAAGCTATGAGACTGATGGAGGTTGGATTCTAGTGTTTTTCATCTTTACTGTAAATGTAAAACAAATTGTATTTATATTTAGGAAATTGGAAATAATTTTCATCTTGTGTCTATAAATACATATTAAGTCATAATGTTAACAATTCTTAATAACATATTTATATAGCACTCAAAAATTGCCAAGCATTTTCCCTATAATAACCTTGTAATAGGGAAGGAAGTTCATTAACTAGCAATATTATTAAATGTTGTACAGCAACCTTCAACTTATGTATAATATCTATGGAAAACATGAGGTGAATTAGTTAAGTAAATTAGTATTCTGGGTACATCATAGCTGTAAATAAGTTGAGTAAATTTCTTAGGATAAGGAGATTTAAAAGAAAGACTAGATTGCCTTTCTGGGGATGGCAGATCAGAAATTTTTAGTCTGCGTGGGCCATATTTCTTTAGGGAGATGACATACCTTAAAAACTAATGAAGATAAAGCTGATTAAAGGAAAAGTGGGGAAATGGACGCCCAACTTAATATTCCAAGAAACTGGAAAGAAACAAGGAAGACAACAAAATGAAGAAAGAGTAACTAATGCATTGTTCGTGGAGCTATGCATTGTTTTAGCAATTCTGAAAAGCAATTTGGAACTATATCCGAAAAAATCACTAAATTGTGCATATCCTGACTCAGTGATGCCACTTATATCCTAAAGATATATCCTTATATCCTAAAGAATTAAAAGAAATAAAGAACTTATATGTAACAAAATTTTTTTGCAGTAGCATTTTTGACTATAGCCAAAAATCAGAAAATAAGGGAGTGCCCTTTCATTGGGGAATGGCTAAGCAAATTACAGTATATCCTAGGATCATAGATTTAGGCCCAGAAGGGACCTTCAGAGGTCACTGAGTTCACAGATGTTGAAAATGAGCTTCAGAGAAGTTGAATGCAAATCATTCAGGTCACCTAGAAAATGTCTGAAGTAAAATTCCAACCCAAGTCTGTCTTTCTGAATTTAAGTCAAGCAAAATGAAATAATAATGTGCTATAAAAATGATGGATACAGATTCTGAAAAAACTTGTGGGAGAACTTGTAGGAAGTATCAGAATGAGGTGAGTAGAACCAGAGGAATAAATTCTTATATTTTATATATCTTATATGTTTTAAAGATAAACAACTTAAAAAGACTTATCAATTTCTTATCCATCAAATGACTGACCACAACCCCAGAAGAAAGAAAATAACACATGCTTTCCTACCTCCTGATACAGCGGTGATGGACTATAAGTGAAGAATAAAAAAAAATTTCAGGCATGATTAATGTGTGAATGTTTTGCTTGACTATGCTTAATTATTAAATGGGAGTTGATGTTTTTTTGTTTTTGTGTGTGTGTGTGTGTGTGTGTGTGTGTGTGTGTGTGTGTGTGTGTGTGTGTTTGTCTATGTGCATTTAGGAATTGAGAGGCAAGAGAAGTGTAATGATAGTGATGCCCAAAATTTGAAATGTCAGTGAAGCATTTTTTTTAGTAAAGCATTTTTAAAAGTGCAACAGAACAGAAGGATATTTAGAGAGAAGTACAAGTGAGCAGAACAACTTTGAAACATGTTATGTTATTGTATATTATGTATAATGTGCATATTATATATTATTTGCATATTCTATATACAGACTAATTGTATGTAATGTAGAGTTGTTTCATTGTATAATCCCTTTTCTGTTCTTTTTTGTACATATGAATATATGCTGGTGTTTATCAATTTCAGGACAAAAACATAAATTTTATATTAAAAAAATGTTGGCACATAAGATGCTTAACATTGATCACTCTAGATGACTGTGGACTGAGCATTTTGTGGAAGACTGAATTCATGTCTTATAGAACTAAATTTCTACTTCAATGAATTTGGTGTCCAGGCTCTAAAGTGAAGCCAACCAAAAACTCACACAGAGGAACAAAGATATGGCATATGAGTTTATGACGTACTTCCCTAAAGGGGTGTGCAGCTAGGTTTAGGAAAAACAGACACATCACAGTGGAGTTGTTACAAGCTTCCCCAAGTCCTACCTCGTCAGTTACTTCTAGATTCCACTCACATTGAACCACAGAGTAAATGATGAAGCCAAAAAAGATCGGCTAGTTATTATAGAGCACTAGTGAATGCAGATTGAGGTATAACAGATGTTTATCCCAGGTGTGTTTCTCAACCATTGTTAACTAGCATTCAGCTCCCACTAGAAATAAATGAAAGTTCTTTCCCCCACAAGGATTAAAGAAATGGGGCAAGATTCTCAGGTCATGTTTTGATCCACCTCATCTTATTAGTCAGGTTAAAGATAGTAACTTATATAAGGCTAGAAAGTTTGTGGAGCCTTTTACATTTATTATTTCATTTGAGTCTTGAGATAGTTTTAATAGGTATTATTACCCCATTTTACAGATAAGAAAACTGAGGCTAAGAGGGTTATATGGCTACTATCAAGCTGCTAAAGTCGAAGGAAAGATTCAAACTCAAATTTTCCTGACTACAAGTTTAGCACTGTGTCTACTAAGACCTCTCATATAATAAAAAAACAAACAAACATATGAATGGGGGCAGTTGGGTGGCTCAGTGGATTAAAAGTCAATGGGAGGTCCTGGCTTCAAATTTGGCCTCAGACACTTCCCAGCTGTGTGACTCTGGGCAAGTCATTTAACCCCTATTGCCTAGCTCTTACTGCTCCTTCTGCCTTGGAACTAATACACAGTATTGATTCTAAGACTGAAGATAAGGGTTTTAAAAAAAACAAAACATATGAATGAATGAATGAATGTCCCAGAGGGCTCTCGTTCAGAGAATATTTATGTAAGGGTGGAATTCACTGATTTATATTATCAAGTCACCTTACCTACTTAAAGTAAGTGAAAAAAAGATGCCCTTAGACCATAATCATAGAAATGAAAATAATTAATTGTAATTATAGATTTTAGTTTAAAGTTTACATCAAACTAAAATGAAAATTGATCTCTATGGGCCATACAGATATAAAAAAACCACAAATTAACATTATCTCTATTTTCGTACATTTTATTTATTTCCCAATTATATGGTTCAGGCTACCCTTGGGAGTTACCCTTTTGCCATATGTGCCCTCAAGGGTCAAGCACACCTTTTCCTAGGCTCTGTATGCACTTATTGGAAAGTGTAGCACAGGCTTTTGGGAGAATGTTTTGTACAAACGTATTAAATGACAACATATATGACATTATTTTAGTTAATCTCCTTATTGATTCTCCCAGAGGTTAAAACAAAGAGTGAATTCGCTGAAATAACTGTGAATTGTGTTTGCCTAGATCTCAGAAAATACCCCTCAACCCCACTGACTGAATTTGACAGAAAACAATCAAATCTGAATAATTAAAGATCCACTCCTAATCCCCTGCAGATAATAAACTCCCCCCCCCCCAAAAAAAAACCCTGCCTTCCGCTTTAGAACCAATACATAATACTTTGTATTGGTTTCAAGGCAGAAGAGTGGTAAGGGCTAGGCAATGCGGGTTAAGTGACTTGCCCAGGGTCACACAGCTAGGAAGTATCTGAGGCCAGATTTGAAGCTAGGACTTCTGGTCTCTAGGCCTGGCTCTCAATCCACCCAACTATCTAGCTGCCCTCAAGACAATAAACTCTTAAAGTACATTTCCAATTATTCTGGTCAGGATTAGCTAAAGACACTCAAACTTAAATATCTCTTCAGTCACTTAATATTCTCCTACTGTATTTGACCACCTCCTTTTCCCCAAGTTTTTGAGTTTTGTAAATTCATGTGTTTTTCTTCTCCTTTTTTTTCTCTAAAAATTAGATTAGCTCCCCACTTTTTGTGGATCAGCAGAAATTCCCAGTATTACATTGCTGTGTGTCTTTCCTAAGACTATAGTCTTCCCAGGGAGGTGGCTTTGTGCAGTACTTTTTAATTAAACTCTCCCTTGCCCAAGTTAAAGATCTGTTTTTATAACGATTCTGGTAGTTCTTTTAAAATGTTCAAGTCAAAAAACAACAAATGAATGAATGAATGAATGAACAAACAAATAAATAAAGCTGTTCAGATTGGCAAATGCTATGTTAATAAATACTCCTTTATAAAAGCTCCTTAAAGCTGAATGGCTAAAATGATTCTCAACTGATGGATGATCTTGAAGGGAAATATATGATGAGAGCTTGAGCTATACACATTAGAAAATCACTGATTCCTGAGGGTACCCTTAGATCCCTGGGAGGGATATGTCCTGGTATATGAGATTAATCTGTAAAAGTGGGAGTGGAGATAAGGATACTCAGAGTTTATGTTCTGGATTTTTTGAAAAGAACAGGTTTCTAACTCATGAGCAAATGCTTGATTAAATAAGTAGAGGAAGTATTTTATTTCTTCTTAGCTTCTATTCCTGTCTACTAAATAACTGTATTAAATGACATCCTATTAGCTAAAAAAAAAAAATAACGAAGACCATAAATTGGGAGACCAGGGCTCATATGCTTTGTTTGCCTATAAAGTCTACTGTGGTGCCATGTATATGGGGGATATAATACAATAAATGGAATTGGGTAATTGATATATTATTCTTATTTCCAGAGGTATAGAATTTTTAAGTTGATTTTTGAAAAAGTATAGATGCAAAACTCAGAAAGTATGTATGTCATAACATAAACTGGTACCAACATAGTATTTGACTAGAATCTTGTTATTGCTTGTTATTACTCTTGTCAACTGTGTATATTATTCTTTTACTTCTGCTTTATTACATTTCTAAGAGAATATAAGAACTCTTATGAGAAAAAAGCTTTATATCTAACTGAATAACTTCCATTTTGTTTGTAATTAGACTGCATGCAATATTTAGCTGGAGGTTTATGCTGACTTAAAAATTTAGTAATTAAGTGGTTTAGAAAAATTTAACCTGAAAAAATGTAGACATACATTCAGAACATTTTTACCTCTCTAGATAAAATTTTGATTTAGATGAAGTTTACCTTTGGGGCCTTAATTTCTCTTTCTGAATTCCCCTCCTTTAGATACCTACCTATTGTCAGAAGTTTTCATATCTTTATAGTTCATTAATTCTGTATTAAACAAAGTGAAAGAACCCAGTCCTCCAAATAATTTGGGGAGCTCTTTTATAAATTTAAGTTATTATAAAAATTTATGTTAGCTAATCTAACAAATTTAGCTATATAACTGTATATAGGAGATGATGGTAGATATTCAGAAATACCAAATGAATCATTTTTACTCATTCTTAAGAACAGTTTAGATATCTGTGAAAACTTCAAAGTGCAAAAGCATTTGTACTCACCCCTAGAGATAAAACTAATAAGATAAGTAATTCTGAAATCTTTATGTTGTTTGATTTGTATCTTTCAATGATACAATGAAAAAATTACTTTTAACCATGTCAAGTGAAGATTTAAGGACACTGTTCTTATCATTATCTTTTCTAGGAGAGTTGACATAAAAATTCAGTTTAGTGTGAATTGGAAAAATTCTTGGCAACAAAAGCAAAAAGACTGATTTTTAGTTTAAATATTACATAGCTGAATTTCCTTTGACATGAGAACTAATCAAAAGGTAATCAAACTGAAATGCTTCCAAGTAGTATAAGATCATTTTTCAACATGTTAAATGGAAAAATTATGAAGTCTATCTTCTTCTCAGTTCCAATACTCTTTAACATATAGGACAAAAAAAATTGTTGGTACACAACAGTTTCTGGAAGCTATATAGTCGGGAGAGAGGCAACATGACAGAGAGAGTCAGCCTCCATGTCAGGAAGAGCAAAACTCATGTTCTACCTCTGGCATATTCCAGGGAGGATATTCCTGGGTTAAGACATGTAACCTCCCAGGGCTCTGGGAAACTCTCTAAGACACAAAGTTGCAGAGAAGGAACTGATTTGCACTAGCAAAGGGAGATTTTAGTATAGAAGTTCCCTTATGGCAGGAAAATCATAGATGTGTACTTCTCCTTATTTCCCCAAAGAGGATGAAACCTCGTGGATATTCACACCCTACCTTGCCTCTCCCCAAATCATTAGGCTAAGTTTCTGAATTTCAGAGTTGTAAGGGACCTCTGTGGTGAATGTGTAATATTAGTTAATGCCCTTGGGTTACTATCACAGACTAACAAAAAAGATAATTTAAAATGTATGGTAGAGATTGCTGTACTTATTTTAGGTACCTATTAACCCTTAAGTGCTTGAGGTCATTTTTGTTGGCATTCCTAGTTCATTCTGCTGCTATGGTAAATCAATTTATATCATGACCTCTGGCAAGCCTATTAATCTTCTAGAATCTAGTATACTAGCTAAAAATATTAGGAAAGTGAAAAGGCTGATTTTTTTTTATCAGATATAAAAGCAAATAATATTTTTGTGGCTAAAATGGCAAAATTTTGGAGGCAATGGTAATGATGCTATTTTTTGCTTTTAATAATTCAGAAATAGAAGATGGTAGAGTAGTATGAAGAAGTACAGTAAGCCTCCCCTAACTCTTCCAAACAGATATAGAAAAAGTATCAGGCTAAATCCTGATGGAGAAATCGAAGAAAATACAATAATAGAAAGTCATTTTTCCAACCCAGCTTGGCAAAAGAAGATAGCAAGAGGATGTGGATGCTGGGAATGGCCAGAAATTTGATACATAATGCTCTTGTTCACAGAGGGGCTGTGCCACCCTGAAAAACTAAATCCAGCAGAGTTTGAGAAAAAAAATACCAACTAGAAATTTTGCTACTCTACCCAATTCTAGATCACAAATCTGAGAAGGACTGAAGAGGAGAATTGTGTCTGGAGGATACTTTCTTGGGTAGGTGGTTGCATGCCCTCAACTGTGTACAGGGAAGAGCAAGTTCAGAGGCAGGTGTATCTTTATAGCTTGGGTCTCAAGAGATAAGTGGAGTCTTAGTTATAACTTCTAGCCTAGTCTGAGGAATAACCAGTGTAAGAATCTCACATCAAAGGGAAGCCTGCAAACCTGTCATTCTGACCCAACTGAGCTTCAGAGCTAGCTGATATGAGCCAAGTCTACCAGCAGTTTCCTGTTGTTCAGATCCAAAGGCAGATCAAGAATTTGAATAACTCAGACAAGGGTACAGTGATCAAACTCTTCCCTGGATCAGGTCACTGTGGCAGTTTGGAAAGCTTGCTGATTCTCATCCCAAGTTATTCCACAGAAGCCAGAATAACACAACATAAAAAAATCCAGGAAAGCTGCAACAAATCAAGCAGACCTTCTCCACAGAAGCTCAAAGATCCTGGCCCAAACACATCCAATGTCAGGAAGAAGTTTGAAAAAACAAGCAACCAAAAAAAGAACCCCACCATAAAAAGCTATTACAAATATTTTTTGCTTTATGATGCAAATTCCACTCCCAGGAGGGGCAGTTTCAACTGTAGCTCTGGCTCCTGGCAGGTGGCAACAGCAGCAACACAGGGACTGAAGCTGCTCAGGCTCTGGGGTAAAGGGGGGGGATGGGAGTCACTCTGGCCACAGAATAGGCAGGGCCATTTGGAGTCCCATGAGAGGAAGGGGAGGTCTGTAGAACTTAGTTAAGTGAGAACTGTATAGTGACATTCAAGGGATGTTCAATACACAAACCTAGAAGAGAATGACCAAAACATCCACAATAAAGCCACAAAGTAAAACACAACCTGAGTACAAACTCAACTAGAATTCTTGGAAGAGATGAAGCAATAGTTTAAAACACAATTAACAGCTTTGTACAATAAATATAAACTTTCTTAAAGCAACAGATGTCATGAAAACTATAACAGACCAAATAGAATACAATGACTCCATGAGACATCAAGAAAGAGCAAAAAACAAATGAAAAAATCAAACATGAACAAATAGAAATAATGGAATAAGTAAAGATAAACTGCTTATACTCTAAGGTGGAGATGATACATGTATCCCCTCTGAACCCTATCATTATGAAGAGTTTTTAGATAGAACCTACTCTGATGGAGGACCTAGGAATGGTTCTGCTATGTCTTGATGATATTAAAAGAAGAATGAAAAAAGCAAAAACTACATAAGGAGTAGAGAGAGTAAAAGGAAAGGAAAGTTAGAGAAATTATACACACAGTGGGCACAGAAATATATTTCATTCATTAGGGAAACAGAAGAAAAAGGGGAGAAGAGAGAACCACAATTCTAAAGGAGTCACAATGAAGCATATTGCTCATCTCTAATAGAAAGATGAATTCAGAATTCAGATTGAGTTTTTTTAAAAAGGGCTAATGAGGGTGTTTCTTCTGCAGAATTATACAATTTAGTATAATTCTGGAGGGAGGAAAGTGGAAATTTTACTGATTAAAAACATTAAAAAAGTTTAGAAACTTATTTAGTACTCTTCTTTACATTTTTACATATATAGGTATATGTTTACTCATTCAAATAATTTAATGTTCATATAAAAAATTTTTTTGAACAGTTGTGAATTTTCCTCTAAAATCATGTCACCTGAGTATTTAAAAAATAGTAAAAACAGTAAATCTAATACAGTAATTAAAAATTACCGACTGAATAAACAGAGATTTATTGAAATATGCTGTACTCAGAATATCCAACAGGTACATTAGCAGTGCTCTGTGTGAATTAATGTGATATCCAATTGAATTTCATGATACTTAATTTAAAACAATAAAGAGAAAACAGGCTAAGCCAATTTTTCTCTTCAAATACAATGGTTAACATACCTTAATAGGAATGACACATGATAAATAATGTATGGTGCCAAAAAATGCAATTTTATACCTATTCTTTTTATTAGCTTTAATTGATATCTTATGATAAAAAGACCAAGTGCTTCAAGCATATGTCATCATCAAAGAATTAAATTTCTTCATGCTAGGAGAAACACTCTAAAAAAAAAGTGTCTCAGGAAAGACAAGTCATTGGACATGCTCTCTCATCCATAATTAAAGAAACCCTAAATAATAATCTGTGAGAAAATATTGTTTTTCTGACTACTGATGTACAAAACTTGAGTATATCACAAAATCTGGTGATGAGGAGAAGAATGTAGAGGCAAAGAAAGATTCCTACGAAACACTCAAACTCTATGGAAAAGCTTTTCACAAGGAATAAAAGGACTAGCTTTACAAGGAAATGAATCTATGGCAGCAATCTGTCACATTCTGAAACATTTATTCTTTTAAACCTTTATTTACTTAAGGTAGTCTGATTGTATGGTTTGGTTCATCTGACAAAAAAAAAGCAAATTTGATAGGGGGGAAAAAACAGTGACCACAAAGAAATATACTCAAAATACCCTGTTAGCCATGTAATAAAAATGTTAGGGACTCTATTCTGAAAAGAAATGCAAGTATTTCAGTGGATTTCTGAATATTGCAATTTTAGAATTATTAATGCTCTGAAATGAATGGATCCAAGGAAGTATCTTTATACTTTCAGAATCTACTTACCAAGGAGCTTCAAAATGCTAGTTTAATAGAAAGTGCAGTTTGGGAGAAAGGGACTACTTTTAACAATAATCTTACTATTTATTCAAGATCTTATTACTATAAAAAAGAGCAAAAAGCACCCATTCCTAATCTTAAAATGAATGACTGAGGAACTTTTATACTCTATTGAGTTATATGAGCCTTCTCAAAATTAAACAGCAATCACCATAACTGCATGCAGATGCTTGTTTTTGAAAATTTTGATTTTAAAAAAATGTATAACAAAGTTCCATTTTCCTCATAACATCTCCAAAAAGGATTACTTTCTCATTTAGAATTTTTAAACTATAAAATGACTCCCCCCACCAAAATCTCCATAGCAATTAAGGAGTACATAGTTTAAAGCCTGCCATTTCTTGCTGCCTTTTAATAGTTTACCTTTTCTTTACATATTTCAATGGAATATTATTAATACAAAGCAATAAAAGGGGATAATCTCATCTGCCTCAAAAGAACTTGCTATATTAGTAGTGATATGAAACTCTACTATCAATATTAAAAACTTTAAAGATTAAATAGATATGACACAATAGAAAAGTAATTCAATTTTAAATGGTTTGTCCTTTCATCTCTTTTCTTGTGGTAAGGAACCCTCCTAGAAACATAAATCAATTTCTGCATTTCTAAGACTGCACATAGTCTTAATCACTTAGGAAATGTTTATTAAAGTTAAATCATTTTTTAAAAAATGAATTAATCTGAATGTTCAGTGTGGAACTTCATTCTAAAAAATGTTTATTTTTCTTTATGGAGAAAACAAAACTATTTAACATATTACAGTGACCATAAAGTCCAGATTTTAAAGAACAGTTCCATTTTGAAGAAAAATAATACTTTTAATAAGATTTACCAAAAAAAAAAAAAGAATTTTTTTGTTAATTCAAATATTCTTAAGTCAAGTTAAAAGAAGAATTCATTAAAAGGTAACTGTGAGGGGCAGCTGGGTAGCTCAGTGGAGTGAGAGTCAGGCCTAGAGACAGGAGGTCCTAGGTTCAAACCCGGCCTCAGACACTTCCCAGCTGTGTGACCCTGGGCAAGTCACTTGACCCCCATTGCCCACCCTTACCAATCTTCCACCTATGAGACAATACACCGAAGTACAAGGGTTTAAAAAAAAAAGGTAACTGTGAAATTGATGGGAAAACTGGAAAGCAATCATGAATAGCTATTGATCAACATCTCAAACCATATACTAGTGAAAGCAAGTCCTTTAGAGATGGAGTGCCATATCCCATCCACCCCCACTAGATTTCCCTTGCTGTGCCCCTACCCTCAACAACATGCTGGGTATGCCCAGCCCCCTCCTTAAACCCACACAGGGGAGGAAGGAAACACTCCTTTGGGCTTCTCAGAAAAAGGGTGGATGAAGTGAGGAATGTCCTCAGGAAGTGTAGAGGTGGAGGAAGGGAGTGGCCCAAACTCTCTGCTCCCCTCCAGCTCAGCCTCCTGTTATCAAATTGAACTAATAAATAAAACTTAGAGCTGGTCCTTTGAAAAAACAAATAAAGTAGATAAAGTACTGGTTAATCTAAAAAAAAAGAAAGAAGAGAATTTAACAGTATTGAAGGTGAAAAGAATGATCTCACCTCTAATGAAGATCAAATTAGGTAATCAAGAACTATTTTGCCCAATTATGTAGCAATAAATATGACAATCTAGGTGAAATGGGTGAGTCTTTACAAAAATATAAATTGCCTAGATCAACAAAAGAGGAAATAGAATACTTAAATAATCCCATCTAAGAAAAAAAAAATTGAACAAGCAATCAAGGAACTTCCTAAGAAAAAATCCCCAGGGCTAGATGGATTCACAAGTGAATTCTATCAAATATTTAGAGAAAAACTAATCCCAATACTATTTGACAAAATAAGCAAAGAAGGAATCTTACCAAATTCTTTTTGACACAAATATGGTACTGATTCCAAATTAAGGCAGACCAAAAACAGAGAAAGACAACTACAGACAAATCTCCTTAATGAATAGATGCAAAAATTTTAAATAAAATGCTGGCAAAAAGACTATAGCAAGTTATCACAAGGGTTATTCACTCTGCCCAGGTGGGATTTATATCAGGAATGCAAGGATGGCTTAATATCAGGATAACCATCCACATAATTGACTATATCAATAATCAAGCCAACAGAAATCACATGATTATNTAATTTCAAATCCAGGCAGACCAAAAACAGAGAAAGAAGACTACAGACTACTCTCCTTAATGAACATAGATGCAAAAATCTTAAATAAAATACTAGCAAAAAGACTACAGTAAGTTATCACAAGGATTATTCACTATGACCAGGTGGAATTTATAACAAGAATGCAAGGATGGTTTAATACAGTAATTCCCAAATTTTTTTGGCCTACCACCCCCTTTCGAGAAAAAATATTACTTAGCCCCTTGGAAATTAAATTTTTTTAATTTTAATAGGAAAAATAAATGCACCTGTGGCATCACTGCTCCCCTGAATCGCTGCAGCACCCACCAGGGGATGGTAGTGCCCACTTTGGGAATCACTGGTTTAATATTAGGAAAACCGTCCACACAATTGACCATATCAATAATCAAACCAACAGAAATCACATGATTATCTCAATAGATGGAGGAAAAGCCTTTGGCAAAATATAACACCTATTCCTATTGAGAACACTAGAAAGCATAGGAATAACTGGGCACTTTCTCAAAATAATAAACAGTGTATATTTAAAACCATCAGCAAGTATCATCTGCAATGGGGACAAGTTAAAAACCTTCCAAATAAGATCAGGAGTGAAGTAAGGATGCTCATTATCACCTCTATTCTTTAATATTGTACTAGAAATGCTAGCAGTAGCAATTAGAGAAGAAAAAGGAACTGAAGGGTTAAAGTAGGTAATGAGGAAACTAAACTATCATTCTTTGCAGATGCTATGATGGTATACTTAAAGAATCCTAGAATAAACTAAAAGGCTAGTGGAAATAATTAACAACTTTAGCTAAGTTGCAGGGTATAAGATAAACCCACATAAATCATCAGCATTGCTGTGTATTTCCAAGAAAACTCAGTAGCAGGAGTTAGAAGGAAAAATTCCATTTAAAATCATTCTATACAACATCAAATATTTAGGAATCTATCTCCAAAGATAAACTCAGGAATTATATGATCACAACTACAACACACTTTTCACACAATTAAAATTAGATCTAAATAACTGGGAAAGGGGGCAGCTGGGTAGCTCAGTGGAATGAGAGTCAGGCCTAGAGACGGGAGGTCCTAGGATCAAATCTGGCCTCAGATGCTTCCCAGCTGTGTGATCCTGCACAAGTCACTTGACCCCCATTGCCTAGCCCTTACCACTCTTCTGCCTTGGAGCCAATACAAAGTATTGACTCCAAGATGGAAGGTAGGGGTTAAAAAAATTTTTTTTAAATAAATAATTGGGAAAATATTAATTGCTCATGGCTAGGACAAGCTAACATAATAAAAATGACAATCTACTTATTCTTAATTATACTCACAAATTAATCTACTTAATTAATGCCATACCTATCAAACTACCAAAAAACTTTTTTATATAATTAGAAAAAATTATAACAAAGTTCATCTGGAAGAACAAAAGATCAAGAATATCAAGGGAAATAATGAAAAAAATGTGAAGGATGGAGGCTTAGCAGTACCAGATCTTAAACTATACTATAAAGCAGTGATCATCAAAACAATATGGTATTGGCTAAGAGACAGAAGAGTGGGTCAGTAGAATAGACCTGGGGTAAATGACCTCAGCAAGCTAGTATTCCATAAACTCAAAGATCCCAGCTTTTGGGACAAGAACACACTATTTGACAAAAACTGCTCAGAAAATTGGAAAGCAGTCTGGGAAAAATTAGGGTTCAATCAACATCTTATACTCTATATCAAGATAAATTAAAAATGGATAAATGACTTAAATATAAAAAGTGAAATCATATATTTTAATATAATTTAAATGATAGAACATAGAATAGTTTACCTGTCAGATATGTGGGAAAGGAAGGAATTTAAGACTAAGCAAGAGACAGAGAACATTACAAAATGTAAAATGAATGACTTTGATTATATCAAATTAAAAAGGTTTTGTACAAACAAAACCAATGCAACCAAAATTAGAAGGAAAGTGTTAAAAATGCATAGAGGGAGAACCCTAATGATGTTATTAGTTTGTTAGGCTGGTATGTTTTTGAAGGCTAGCTGGGTTATCCTCCTCCTTAACCAGGGCTTCAAGGGGTTTGTCCCTGTAACTTAGAATAGGGAAGGACAGGAACCAGTATTCAGATAAAGGACTTCTATGGGGTATGGTGTTGGCAGTTTGCCAGGGCTTAGTGAAATGCCTGGCCCCTTAGATGTCCCTTCTGAACACAGTTCCTGTCAAGGAGACAGTAATGGTGAGCAGCTTTGGGTTTTGCATAACCGAAGCCTGTTAGAACTGCCTCCCAGTTTTCCCCTTTTCACCATCTACCTTCCCAGATATCTTCCAAAGATTTTATCTGACTGCATTTAGTTAACAACCGAAGGGATAGTTTAATGAAACAGGGTCAAGGAAGAGTTAGGAGAGTGGGAACAGGAAGGCCTTAGTCTAAGCACAAGGATGGTATGGAAGTCTCTTTGGCTTAAGCCAAAGCCAAAGGCTCCGGCCAGAAAATGTTCTTGATTTCTTTCTTTTATCTCTCTGCTAACCTACTCTAAATGACAAGTTGTAATGTCTTTCTATAACTGACACAGAGAGAGTAAATTGTCTTCAGGCTGGTTCAGCATGCTTTCTGGGCTTAGCCCCTCAAGCCGCTGTAAAACTTCAGCCAGCCCTCTTTAGTTGTTGCCCAAGAGAACCAGGAACAATCTCAGGTCTTTAAGGATTAAGGGAAAGGTTGGGAAGTCCTTAGGTATTATCCAGGGATTTGAATCCTGAGGCCAGGTATGAGCTTTGTCCACGTCAGCATTGCAAAAAGAACTCCTCCCCCTCCTACAGTTCTTTTTCCCAGAAGTCTCTGCTGTTCCTTCCAACTGTCACTCCTGTCCTTCAAGTCTCTCTGTAACATTCCAAAAGCCCCTTCCATGCAAGGCTTCTCTTAGAAAAGCAACAAACTGGGAAAACATTTTTATAACAAAACTCTCTGACAAAAGTTTAATTTCCCAAATATATAAGGAACCAAGTCAAATTTATAAGAAATCAAGCCATTCCCCAATTGACAAACGGTCAAGGGACATGAACATTCATGTGAAGAAATCAAAACTATCAATAAGCACATGAAAAAGTGTTCCAAAACCTTCCTGATTAGAGAAAGGCAAATCAAAAAAAACTCTGAGGTACCACCTCACACCTAGCAGATTGGCCAATATGGCAGCAAAGGAAAGTGATAAATGTTAGAGGGGTTGTGGCAAAATTGGGATACATGCACTGCTGGTGAAGTTGTGAATTGGTCCAACCATTCTGGAGAGCAATTTGGAATTTTGTGCAAAGGGCTTTAAAAAAAATGCCTTCCTTTTCATCCAGTCATAACACTGCTGGGCTATCTTCCCAAAGAGATAAGAAGGAAAAACACATGTTGAAAAATATTTATAGTTGTGCTTTTTGTAGCGGCAAAAAATTGGAAAATGAGGGTATACCCATTAATTGGGGAATGGCTGAATAAATTGTGGTATATGATGGTGATGGAATATTATTGTGCTGAAAGGAATAATGAACCAGAGAATTTCTATGTGAACTGGAAAGACCTCCAGGAATTGATGCAGAGTGAAAGGAGCAGAAAAAGAACACTATACACAGAGGCTGATACACTGAGGCACAATCAAATGTAACAGACTTTTCTACTAGCAGCGATGATCCAGGACAATCCAGTGGAACTTATGAGAAAGAACGCTATCCATATCCAGAGAAAGAACTGTGTGAGTAAAAATGCAGAAAAAAACAACAACATATGATCGATCATGTGGTACAATGGGGATATGATTAGGGTTTTGGCATTAAAAGATCACTCTATTGCAAATATGAATAATGGAAATGGGTTTTGAACAATGATACAGTAGAACTGCCTGTCAGCTCTGGGCAGGGGAGGGGGAAAGAGGAGGTGATCATGAATCATGCAATCATGGAAAATATTTTTAAAAAAATAAAATTTAATTAAAAAATACTAACTGTAAAAGTGATTTGTGTTTAAATTTCCCATGAATATGAGAATGATTAGATATCTTTAATAATCTCCATGTGACTGGCTATCAATATGTGAAGTAACTGTGAAAAAAGGGGAAAATGTTTTTTCATTTGTTTAATGTTCATTGCATGCAATCCAATTAAACTGTTTGATATAAAATGCTGGCTGTAATCTATTAAATTCTCACCTAACATATTTAACTAAACAAATTTAACTTGTTTTAGTGGCAGGTTTTGAGGATGAAGAAACTATAGGGAGGATCATATCTCAAAACACTGAATTGAAAAAAGAATAAAATAAAAATGAAAAAAAACCCCCACTGTATTGAGACAGATACACTTGCTTTTATTTTGCATATGGTGAAATGACCTAAGAATCAAATATAATATTTAAAAATCTAATTGAACATAATTTCTTTCAAAATAAAAAAAAACTATTAAAATATCACGTTTAAAGAGAAACTAGGAAATCCTACAGGTAAAAAAATGTAACCTTATCTTCAAAACAGTGCTTTAGATTTCAAATTCCTTCTAAGTCTGAAAAGATTCATCAATGCCAGAAGCAATGCCTCTTCTATTCAACCAACTAAATTAAATAGAAAACAGTCTGTTGTGGTAGATAGAGGATTTGGCTAGGAGTGGATGACCTATATGCCAGTTCTGCCAGTGTACAATCATCTACTGTTTCCTCTTAGTTTACTTTGCAGCAAAGTTAAAGGTTCTTGCCCTGTTTTCCAGAAACCACGCCCTCAATATTTCTTATACTACAATTGTACTTCATCAACATTCCTATGCTACAACTTGTTCAACCATTTTATAATTACTGAGCAATACTTCAATTTCCAATTTTGGCTGTCTTGAAAAGGGCTGCTATAATTATTTTTGTACATATTGGTCATTTTCCTTTTTCTCTGATCTCTCTGGGGCACAGCCTTAGCAGTGGCATTGCTGGGTCAAAGAGAATACACAGTTTTATACTCCATTAGGCATAGTTCCAAATTATTATCCAGAATGGTTGGATGACTTCAGATGTATTACTAACAACGCATTAATGTAACTATTTCCCCACAAACCTTTTAGCATTTGTCATTTCTAATACGTGGTACTTCAGAATAGTTTTAATTTGCCTTTCTCTAATCAGTACTAATTTAAAGCATTTCTTTTTCTGGCTATAGAAAACTTTGATTTTGTCTTCTGAAACAGCCTCTTCATATCCTTTGACTATTAAATGGGGAATGGCTCTTATTTTTATAAACTTAACTCTGTTCTCTACACAGTATATATCTCAGTAATGAGCTCTTTATCAGAGAAATTGATATAAATTTTTTTAATATTACTTAATGGTCTATAGTGCTCTTAAGCATAATGTAGTTTCCCTGATTATCTCTTTTAATTAGGTCTATTTTTGCTTTTGCTTGGTTTGAGATCATGATTGATATCCATGACTTTTAAAATTCACCTGCAGTATATTAGATTCTGTTCCAGACCTTTATTTTAACTATTTCTACATCTTTCTGTTTCAAGAGTTATCTCTTGTACACAGCATTATTATGGTATTCTCGCTTCTAATTCATTCTGCCATCTGCTTCCATTTTCTGAGTGAATTTATCTCATTCACAATTGAAGTTATGTTTACTAACTGTATATTTTTCTCCATTCCCCTTTCGTTTGTTCGTTCTCTTTTTTTTAATATTGTCTCTCCTCAAAAGTGTGTTTTCCTTCTGACTCTTCCACCCTTGATTTACACTCTCTTTTAATGCCTCCCACCCATTTCTCTTATCCCTTTTCCTTTCTGTTTGCCTGTTGGGTCAGATAGATTTCGATAATGAACCAGTGTGTGTGTGTGTGTGTTTGTGTGTGTGTGTGTGTGTGTGTGTGTGTGTGTGTACATATTCTTCCTTTCTGAACCAATTCCATTGAGACTGAGATTCAAGCATTGTCTTCTATTTCTTCCCATTTTTCCTCCACTGTAAAAGCTCTTCTTTGCAAATGTCTTTTATATAAGAAACTTTTCCTCATTCTGCCCCCCCCCCCAATCTCATGGTGAATCCCTCTTTATACTTGTACCTTATTTTGGATAATATCCTAACAAAATCTACTCACATTCATTGTCTTCTGTCTAGAGACTACTTCTAGCTACACTAACCATGAGAAAGTTCTTTAGAATTATATGCATCATCTTCCCATATGTAATTGTGAACAAATTAACTTTATTGAGTCCTTTATGAATTTTTCATGTTTAGCATTTTATGCTTTCCTCAAGTCTTGTGTTTTAATGTTAAACTTTGTATTAGGCTCTGGTCTTCCTATCAGGAATGCTTGAAAGTCTTCTGTTTCAAAAAATATCCATTTATTCCTCTGAAGGATTTATATTCATTTTTGCTGGGTAGATTGTAATCTTAGTTCTTTTGCCCTCCAAAATATCATTCCCAAACCTATGGTTATTTAACATGGAAGTTGCTAAATTTTGTGTTATCTTGACTATGGCTCCATAATACTTGAATAATTTCACTCTGGGGCTGCTCACAACATTTTCTCCTTGACCTGGGAATTCTGGAATTTAATTTTAATATTCCTGAAAGTTTTCAAAGGGTTTCTTTTAAGAGATGATTGGTAGATAATTTTTAGTTTTATTTTACCCTCTAGATCTATGATATTAAAGGAATTTTCCTTGATAATTTCTTGGAATATGATGTCAAGACTCTTTTTTTGATCATGGCTTTTAGGTAATTCAATAATTATTAAATAATACTTCCTACATCTATTTTTCAAGTCAGTTATTTTTCTAACATATTTCAGATTTTCTTCTTTTTTTTCATTCTTGTGACTTTGTTTATATGGAGTCTTTAGCTTCTTCCTACCCTGCTCAAACTTTTAAGAAACTATTTTCTCCAGTGAGTTTTTTGTTCCTCTTTTACATATTAGGCCAATTCTATTTTTTAAAAGTATTCATTTCTTTAGTACTTATTTGGGCCTCTTTTACCAAACTGTTCATTTTCTTTTCATATTTTTCTTTTATTACATTCATTTCTTTTCCCAATTTTTCCTCTGCCCTTTGATCCAGCCATACCACTGCTGGGTTTATACCTCAATCATAAGGAAAAAGACATATACAAAGGTATTTATAGCTGAACTCTTTGTAGTGGCAAAAAACTGGAAAACGAGGTTATGTCCTTCAATTGGGGAATGGCTGAACAAATTGTGGTATCTGTTGGTGGTGGAATACTATTGTGCCCAAAGGAATAATGAAGTGGAATTCCATGTGAACTGGAATGACCTCCAGGAAATGATGCAGAGTGAAAGGAGCAGAACCAGGAGAACCTTATACACAGAGACAGATATACTGTGGTACAATCTAATGTAATGGACTTCTGTACTAGCTGCGATTCAATGACCCAGGACAATTCTGAGGGACTTATGAAAAAGAATGCTATCCACATTCAGAGGAAGAACTATGGCAGTAGAAACACAGAAGAAAAACAATTGCTTGAACACATGGATATGATTTAGGATGTAGACTCTAAATGACCACCCCAGTGCAATTATCAATAATATGGAAATAAGTCTTGGTCGATGACACATGTAAAAACCAGTGGAAGGGGGCAGCTGGGTAGCTCAGTGGAGTGAGAGTCAGGCCTAGAGACAGGAGGTCCTAGGTTCAAACCCGACCTCAGCCACTTCCCAGCTGTGTGACCCTGGGCAAGTCACTTGACCCCCATTGCCCACCCTTACCACTCTTCCACCTATGAGACAATACACCGAAGTACAAGGGCTTAAAAAAAAAAAAAA
>NC_058130.1:295322794-295330198 GCF_016433145.1 Gracilinanus agilis | reverse complement strand
GGGGGGGGGGGGGGGGGTAATGGGGAGTGGGGTAGGTGGAGGGGAGAGTAATAATATGAATCATGTAACCATGGAAAAATTTTCTAAAAATAAAAATTTGATAAAATTTTTTTTTCCTCTGCCACACTTTTCTCTTACTTTAATACTTCTAGCAATTTCTGTTGAGATTAGGTCCAATTAGCATTTTCTTTCAGCTTTTATTTATAGCTATTTTCATGTTGTCTCCTTTTATGTGTTGGTCAAGTTCTTTTTTTATTATTTGTTCTCTTTCCAACCTTTTTCTTGACTCTGAAATTTATGTTGAAATTGGACTCTACAACCTTCAGCTCCAAGCTTCAGGCTTTTCCAAGCTCTTATTTTCAAAGGTACTTCTTGGGGTCTTCAAGTTCCTAAGGTGGTATAATTTCCTCAGAGGTGTGGCCTGTGGTTTCTGATCTGGTCTTTACCTACAAAGATCTCCTATTCTCCTAGCTACAAGCTTTAATGCCCTTGTTGGCTCTGAAACTATAACTAGGTCCCTTGCTTTCCTGAAGTTGCAAGTGCTTTCTCTTTTCTACCATGTTCCTTCTTCACTGTGGAACTGGAAGCAGATCCCTACTCCCTTGTGACCAATAAGAAGCATTCCTCTCTGCCCTTAACATTTCTACACTGAGAACTCTCCAATTGTTGTCCCAGTCCACCTTCATGGCCTGTTACACCTTTTTTTTCTTTCACTAATTTTTTCACATATAAGTCTTTTTTGAAAATGAGATTTTGGGGGCTGGGGTGAAGTCCATATGGTGTCTTAGTAGCAGAAAAAACCTGAAACCTCTCTGACAAACCTTCCAAACCAATCTTTAAAAAGTGCCTCAAAATGACAAGAGTCAAAAACCAACAGCAAGATAGAGAGAGGGAGTTCTCATGTGGAAAATGACTTGAAAGATAGGCAGAGTTGATTTTCACAGGACAGAGGAAAACAAAAAGCTGAACTACACGCAGGAGTGCTAGTCAACCAACCCTAACTGACTGTGGCAGATTCTAAGCCTGGGCATAGGTCAACTTTGGGATCTCAGGATCCTGCCTATACCAACAATAGAGCACCCATGCCCACTCCTTGAAGTGCCAAGCCCTGGCACCAACTGGCATTAAGTCATAGAGATCCTTAGCATTGAGCTCTTTTAAGCCTGGGCTATGGTGAAGATCTAGCCCCAGGGCAAAATAACTCAAGAATCTTGCAAGCCATCAGCACAGGAGATAGAATCAGCAACTTTCAGAACTTCCAGTAAACAGAAAAAAAGGGGTCAGAAAAACAAGCAAATAGAGAAAAACCTAACCTTAGCCAATTTCTATGGCAAAAAAGAATAAGGCACAGTGTCATTAAGGGATGGTGAGATCCAAGTAACCACATGCAAAACTCCAAAGAAAAATGGGAATTGGTCTCAGGCACTAGAAAAACACAAAGAGGAATTAAAAAAATCAAATAAGACTGGTAGAAGAAAAATGGGCAGAAGAAATGAAAGTAAGGCAAAAAGAAAACAATAGTCTATAAAGCAAAATTAGTGTTTGTCAGTTATGGGAGGTGGAAGGAAGAGGGAAAGGAGAGAACATAAATCATGTGTAAAGAGGAATTCTTTATTCCTTTTTTAATTTAAGGGAGGACCTGGAAGTCCTCTTACCATAGAGATGTGTAGGGATTAACCAGCCCACAGTGACAGGAAGTAGGAACCAGGAAGCCCCCTGCTGAACAATTTGCAGGCTGTCAATTGCTGACAGGAGAGAGAGTTGCTGAGAGTTGGTGAGTCATTTGAGGACAGTTATGGCTAGCAGTTTCAGGGAAGTTGGCTGCTGGGCATGAGTTGGTCATTTGGGTTGGTTGCTGGTAGGATGGGTTGGCATTTAGTTGCTGGAAAATAAAGGTGGGCCTGAGTTTACTGAGAGGGCTTTTGGCTTTGGCCTTTAAAGGGCTTTTTGCCTCTAGGATCTCTAGAGAGCGGGAGGTCTGTCTCATAAGCAAGGACCTGCTGTAAGTTGGCTACTAACAGTTGGGCTGCTATAGAAAAATGAAGGAGTGAGAATGAGTGGTGACTATCCATTATTTTGAGGAGTTATGTAGTTAATGAATAATTTATAGAAAGAGTAGGTTATATTAGGCCTGGGTTGTGCCAGGCAGAAGAAACTGTCCTCAGAAGACAGTAAGAGGTAGTATTAGAAATTTTAGGTATATTTATAGAGTATAAGATTAGTAATCTCTCTTTCCTCTTTTCTATCTTTATATTGGAACTTTTTGGGGTCCCGGTTGTTATTATAGGCAGTTAATTGTTAAAAGCTGTTATAAGTTTTCTTTCCTCTGGTTTAAAGAGATAATATTAATTTATAACTCTACTACATTCACATTAAAACTTAAATTATTAAAAGTTACTCTCTTAATTTCTCAAATCTCCTATTTTAACCCTTACACATGTAACAATGGGAAAATATTAAAAAATAAAAATTATATTTAGAAAATAATGTAAAAATCTAAAAAATTGGTCGAATGGGATTAAAGGCACAAAATCTAATGAAGAAAAGAGTTCTATGAAAATTAGAATGAAACAAATGAAAAAGATCATGGAATAAATTCAGACTTTAAAAATTAGAATTGGGCAAATAGAAGCTAAGGATTTCATGAGACATAAGAAACTGTAAAACAAAATCAAAAGAATGTAAAAAGAAGAAAACAACAGACCTGGAAAATAGATCCAGGAGAATTTAAGAATTATTGGACTACCTGAAAGTCATGATAAAAAAAAAGCCTATATATATTACAAGAAATTATCTAAGAAAACTGCCCTGATATTCTTGAACAAGAGGGTAAAATAGAAATTAAAAGAATTCACAGATCACCTCTTGTAATAAATAAATCTTCAAATGACAACTGCCAGGCATGCTATAGCCAAGTTCAAGAGCTCCCAGGCCAAGAAGAAAATAATATAAGCAGTCAGAAAGAGATAATTCAAATGACACAGAGCCCCAGTCAGGATTACATAAGATCTGGCAGCTTCTGCACTGAAGGATTGGAAGGCTTGGAATATATCATCAGAAGGCAAAGGAACTGGGTTTATAACCAAGAATCATCTAACCATCAAAACTAACTATAACCTTTCAATGGAAAATATGATCATTTAATAAAATGGAAAATTTCCAAGCATTACTGCAGAAAAGACCAGACGGAAACAGAAAATTTGATGTCCAAATACAAAATTCAAGAGAAGCATAAAAAGGTAAATAAAAAAGAGAAGAGGGCAGTTGGGTAGCTCAGTGATTTGAGAGCCAAGACTAGAGATGAGAGGTCCTGGGTTCAAATCTGGCCTCAGATACTTCCTAGCTCCTTGACCCTGGGCAAGTCACTTAACCCCCATTGCTTAGCCCTTACTACTCTTCTGCCTTGGAACAGAACACAGTATTAATTCTGAGATAGAAGGTAAGGGTTTTTGTTTTAAAAAAAAGAAAGAGAAAGAGAAAAAATAAAAGGGCTTTAATAAGGTTGAATTATTTATATTCCTATATGGAAAGATGATACTTGTAATTCTTAAAAATTGTTATTATTATCATATTAGTTAGAAGAAGTATACAAAGAGAGTATAGGGTTAGGCTGTTTAGGATGATATGCAAAAAAATCAGGGGATTAAAGAAGGATTTTACTAAGAGAAATGAGAAGAGAAGTAAAATGAGATAAATAATATTACATAAAGAGGCATGGGGGAGGGGTGATAGAAAGTAATACATTGGAGGAGAGGATGAAGGTGGTGACTAGTAATACTTAAATCTTACCCTCACTGAAATTGGCTCAGAAAGGAAAGACTAGCCAGATTTGTTGGTGTATGAAACCCTATCTTACCCTATAGAGAAGGAGAAGGGGAATAAGAAAAGGAGTAATTCAGAAGGGAATAATATAACGGGAAAATGGGGAGTGGTGGTGATTAAAAGACCCTATAGAGAGGTAGGCAGGGAATAAGAAAGGTAGAGAAGGGAAGGGGAGAAATATAATGGTGGAGAAATGGGGGAGGAATTAAAATCAAAACACTGATGTGAAGGGATGGATGAAAGGAGAAAGGGCAGGATTAAAAGAGGAAATCAAAATGGCAGGGGAAATGCTGATGGTAATTTTAACTCTGAATGTAAATGGGTTGAACTCATCCATAAAACTAAAGCAGATAGCAGAGAGGATTTAAAACAAGAATCCTACCCTAACATATTTTGTTCAAAAGAAACACATTTAAGGCAAATAGACTTATACAGCAAAAAGGTAAGAGGCTGGAGCAGAATCTACTGGGCTTCACTGGAGACAAAAAAAAAAGCTGGAGTAATGATCATGATCTCAGACAAAGCTAAAGCAAAAATAGATCTGATTAAAAGAAAAACAAATGTAACTACATCTTGAAAAAGGTTGTTTAGACAAGGAAGTATCATCAGTACGTAATATATATCCACTAAATGGAATAGCCTCCAGGTTTTTCAAGGAGAAACTAAAGGAACTTAAGGAGGAAATACAGTTAAATTATACTAGTGGGGACCTCAACCTTCCCCAATCAGAACTAGATAAATCTAACAAAAAATAAGTCCAAAAGAAGTAAAGGAAAATTTTTAAAAGTTAGATTTAATAGATATCTGGAGAAAATTGAATGGAAATAAAAAAGGATATACCTTCTTTTCAGCAGGACATGGTTATATATGAAAATTGACCATGTACTTGAACATAAAAACATCACAACCAAATGCAGAAAAGCAGAAATAATAAATGGAACTTTTTTAGATCATAATGCAATAAAAATTATAATCAATAAGGGTTTGTAGGCAAATTAAACATTAATTGGAAACTAAATAATTTAATTCTTCAAAATGTGTGGGTCAAAGAATAAATCAGAAATAATCACTTATTTCATTGAAGAGAATTGGATACATCCAAAGCAGTTCTCAGGGGAAATTTTATATCACTGAATGCTTATTATATCAATAAAATAGAGAAAAAGCAGATTAATGAACTGTACATGTGACTAAAAAACAAACTAGAAGAACAAATTTAAAGATCCCCAATTAATGAATAAATTAAAAATCCTAAAAATTAAAAGAGAAATTAATGAAATTGAAAGTAAAAGAACTATTAAACTAATAAATAAGAGTAGGAGTTGTTTCTATGAAAAAAACCAAAGAAAATTGATAGAACAATGGTTAATTTGATTTTAAAAAGTAAAGAGAATCAAATTACCAGTATCAAAAATGAAAAGAGGAAATTAAAGCAATCATTAGGAGCTATTTCACTCAATTATATGACAACAAATCTGACAATTTAGGTAAAAATGCAAGAATACTTAAAAAATATAAATTGCCTACATTAAAAAAAGAGAAAATAGAATACCTAAATAATCCCATCTCAGAAAAAGAAATTGAACAAGCTATCAATGAACTCCCTAAGAAAAAATCCCCAGGGTCAGATGGATTCAAAAGTGAATTCTATCAAATATTTAAAGTACAACTAATCCTAATATTATACAAACTATTTAGTAAAATAAGCAATAAAAGAGTCCTACTGAATTCTTTTTATGAACACAAATATGGTGCTGATAACTAAACCAGGAGGACCAAAAAAGAGGGGAAATTACACTACAATTTCCTTAATGAACATAGATGAAAAAATCTTAAATAAAATACTAAAAAAGGGACTACAACAATGTATCACGAGAATAATTCACTATGACCAGGTGGTATTTATGCCAAGAATGCAAGGCTGGTTTAATATTAGGAAAACTACTAGCACAATTAACCAGATCAATAATCAAACTAACAGAAATCACGTGATTTCCTTAACAGATGCAGAAAAGGTCTTTGACAAAATACAACATCCATTCCTTTTAAAAACATGAGGGGTTAAGATGGCGGCAGAGTAAGGAGCAGCTGCTTGACCTCTAACCAAAGCATATAGGACTCCTCAAGGAGACATAAAAACAAATACAGACAAATGAAGGGACCCCACAACAGGGTGCAGCATTGAAGTTACATGGAATCGGGGCATTTCCATGCTATAAAGGGGTGAAACAACTCTCAATAAAATGTGAGTTGAGGAAGCCCCACCCCCAACCACACACCATGTGTACAGTGCGAAGGCCAGCCCACAAGACTTAAAGCAGGTTTGGGGCACCAAACCCAAGCTCTGGCTTGGGTGAAGGCATTGACTTAGGCATGTACAAGGATCTTGAGCACAGGCATGGACATCTAGTGGTGACCCAGTGGAGATGGGAGCATGGCTGTGGAATCAGTGCCCTGAGATTGTTGAAGGAGCCTTGGGCAGAGGGGCAGACAGGGGGACCACCAGGAGGCTTGACCCCGAGAACAACGAGAGCTGAGACCTCAGGAGCCTAGAGAGGGCAGACAGAACCTGAGTGTGAGGATAAAGCTGAGAAGGAGCAGGGCTAAAAATGGCAAGCCAAAATCAGGAACCCCAGAAGAGAAAGATCATCAAGAAGAAATCTGTAACACTTGACAATTTTTACAAAGAGAAAATCCAGACAACAGAGCAAATAGCAGAGGAGACAAACAAGCAATCACATTTGAACCCTCCCAAAATAATGAAAACTGGTCAAAAGCTCTTTAAGAGTTCAAACGTGAGATGATGAGAAAGTTGGAAGAGATTTGGCTAGAGAAATGGGAAATAGCTTAAAAGGAAATCAGTCAAGAAAATATCAGTTTAAAAGGCAGAATTTTGCAATTTGAAAATGAGGCTCAGAAATCAAATGAACTGATAAGCAAATTGAACAATAGAAATGACCAGATTGAAAAGGAAACCAAAAGATTATAGACCAAAACCAGTCCCTAAAAGCTAAAATTTAGCAATTAGAAGCTACTGATATCTCAAGACAGAAAGAACAAATAAAACGAAGTCAAAAGACTGATAAAATAGAAGGACACATGAAATATCTCAATGAGAAAGTGACAGACCAAGAAAACCAGTCAAGAAGAGACAATCTGAGAATCACTGGTCTTCCAGAAAAAGCAGAAATTAATAGAAATTTGGACTCCATACTAAAAGAAATTATTCAGAAGAATTGCCCTGAAGTTCTACAACAAGAGGGCAATACAGACATTGAAAGGATCCATAGATTACCCTCTACACTAGACCCAGAAAAGACAACCCCCAGGAATATAATAGCAAAATTCAAGAACTTCCAAGTAAAAGAAAAAAATCTTACAAGAAGGCAGAAAGAGACAATTCAAATATCAAGGAGCACCAATCAGGATGACACAGGATCTGGCAGCCTCCACACTAAAAGACTGCAAGGCTTGGTATATGATATTCAGAAAGGCAAGAGAACTGGGCCTTCAACCACGGATCAACTACCCATCAAAACTGACTATATACTTCCAGGGGAAAGTATGGGCATTCAACAAAAT
>NC_058130.1:295300800-295322745 GCF_016433145.1 Gracilinanus agilis | reverse complement strand
TAGTGGGAGATCTAAATATTCCTCTTTCAGATCTAGATAAATCAAACCAAAAAATAAATAAGAAAGAGGTAAGAGAGGTGAATGAAGTCCTAGAAAAATTAGATTTAATTGATATGTGGAGAAAAATAAATAGAGACAAAAAGGAATACACCTTCTTTTCAGCTGCACATGGTACATTCACAAAGACTGACCACGTAATAGGGCATAGAAACATTGCAAACAAATACAAAGGAGCAGAAATAATAAATGTAACCTTCTCAGATCATAATGCAATAAAAATAATAATTAGTAAGGGCACCAGGACAGTTAAATCAAAAACTAATTGGAAATAAAATAATTTGATTCTCCAAAACTAATTAAAGAAGAAATCATAGAAACCATCAACAATTTCATTGAAGAGAATGACAATGATGAGACATCCTACCAAACTCTGTGGGATGCAGCCAAGGCAGTACTCAAGCGGAAATTTATATCCTTCCAACACATTAGAGCAGCAAGAGGTAGAAAGAGAAACACCATTTAAAATCACCCTAGACAATATAAAATACTTGGGAATCTATCTACCAAAATAAACACAGCAATTATAGGAAAACAACTACAAAACACTTTCCAAACAAATAAAACTGGATTTAAACAATTGGAAAGCCATGAGCAATTGCTCATGGGTAGGACGAGCTAACATAATAAAAATGAACATTCTACCCAAATTAATTTACCTATTTAGCACCATACCTATCAAACTACCAAAAAACTTCTTTATTGAATTAGGAAAAACTATAACAAATTTCATTTCAAATAACAAAAGATCAAGAATATCAAGGGAAATAATGAAAAAAAAAAAAAAACGTGAAGGAAGGTGGCCTAGCAGTACCAGATAGTAAACTATACTATAAAGCAGCAGTCATCAAAACAATATGGTACTGGCTAAGAGACAGAAGGGAGGATCAGTGGAATAGACTTGAGGTAAAGGACATCAGCAAGACAGTGTATGATAAACCCAAAGAACCCAACTTTTGGGACATGAATCCACTATTTGACAAAAACTGCTGGGAAATTTGGAAAAGAATATGGAAGAGATTAGGTTTAGATCAACATCTCACACCCTACACCAAGATAAATTCCAAATGGGTGAATGACTTCAATATAAAGAGGGAAACTGTAAATAAATTAAGTGAACACAGAATAGTATACCTGACAGATCTCTGGGAAAGGAAAGAGTTTAAAACCAAGCAAGAGTTAGAGAAAATTACAAAATGTAAGTTCAATGGTTTTGATTATATTAAACTAAAAAGCTTTTGTACAAACAAAAACAATGTAGTCAAAATCAGAAGGGAAACAAGAAATTGGGAAAAAAGCATGGGGGCAGATGGGTAGTTCAGTGGATTGAGAGCCAGACCTAGAGACAGGAGGTCCTAGGTTCAAATCTGAGTTCAGACACTTCCCAGCTGTGTGACCCTAGGCAAGTCACTTGACCCCCATTGCCTACCCTTACCTCTCTTCTGCCTTGGAGCCAATACACAGTTTTGACTCCAAGGTAAGGGTTTTAGAAAAAAAAATTAAAAAAAATCTTTATAACAAAAAACTCTGACGGGGTCTAATTACTCAAATATACAAGGAGTTAAATCAGTTGTATAAAAAAATCAAGCAATTCCCCAATTGATAAATGGGCAAGAGACATGAATAGGCAATTTTCAGGTAAAAAAATCAAAAGTATCAATAAGCACATGAGAAAGTGTTCTAAATCTCTAATAATTAGAGAAATGCAAAACAACTCTGAGGTATCACCTCACACCTAGCAGATTGGCTAAAATGAAAGAAGGGGAGAGTAATGAATGCTGGAGGGGATGTGGCAAAATCGAGACATTAATGCATTGCTGGTGGAGTTGTGAACTGATCCAACCATTCTGGCTGGCAATTTAGAACTACGCTCAAAGGGCTATAACGCCTGCCCTTTGATCCAGCCATACCATCCTTGGGTTTGTACCCTAAAGAGATCATAAATAAACAGACTTGTATGAAAATATTTATAGCTGAGCTTTTTGTGGTGGCAAAAAACTGGAAAAAGAGGGTATGTCCTTCAATTGGGGAATGGCTGAACAAATTGTGGTATATGCTGGTGATGGAATACTATTGTGCTCAAAGGAATCATAAACTAGAGGAATTCTAGGTGAACTGGAAAGACCTCCAGGAACTGATGCAGAGCAAAAGGAGCAGAGCCAGAAGAACACTATACACAGAGACTGATATACTATGGTATAATCGAATGTAATGGACTTATGTCCCAGCAGAAATGCAATGACACAGGACAGCTCTGAGGGATTTATGGTAAAGAAC
The DNA here is from genome assembly GCF_016433145.1 of Gracilinanus agilis. Classification (NCBI taxonomy): domain Eukaryota; kingdom Metazoa; phylum Chordata; class Mammalia; order Didelphimorphia; family Didelphidae; genus Gracilinanus; species Gracilinanus agilis. Next base: position 295,320,411 of record NC_058130.1, on the reverse strand, counting down.
ACTACCCACATTCAGAGGAAGGAGGAAACAAGTGCTTGAACGCATGGGTTGAGTTTGACATGATTGGGGATGTGGACTCGAAACCACCACACCAAATCAACTAACAACAATTTGGAAATAGGTCTTGATCAATGACACATGTTAAAACCAGTGGAAATGTGCATCAGCCATGGGTGGGGGGAGTGCGGGGGTTGAAGGGGAAAGTAGGAGCATGAATCATGTAACCATGTTAAAAATGAATATTAATAAATGTTTAAAAAATAAAATAAAAATACAACAGAATAAACAAACAAAACAAAAAAAAACCATTAGGAAACTCAGGAATAAAAGTCTTTCTTCAAAATAAAAAGTAGCATTTTTAAGAAATCATCAGCAAGTACCATCTGAAATGAAGTTAGAAGCCTTCCCCAAAAGATCAGAAGTAAAGCAAAGATTCCCAGTATCACTACTATTATTAAATAGTGTACTAGAAATGCTAGATTTAGCAATTAGAGAAGAAATTGAAGGAATTAAAACAGATAATAAGGAAGCTTAACTATTACACTGCAGATAATATGATGGTATGCTCAGAGAATCTTGGAATATCAATAAAAAAACTAGTTGAAACAATTAACAACTTTAGCACAGTTGCAGGATACAACATAAATCAACAGCATTTCTATATAATGTTTTCATCAAAGCCCAGATGCAAGCTTTAGAAAGAGAAACTCCATTTAATATTACTCTAGATCAGTGATGGGCAAACTGGGGCCTCCTGAAATGTTCTATCCCACAGCATGACATTATTCCTAATCCGATGAATACAATGAGTAGGATATAATACAATGAAGCTTCAAAAGAGTTGCCTTAGAAACAGACTGACAGATGAGCATTTCCTTCCCTTTGGCCCCCTCTTTAAAAAGTTTGCTCATCACTCTCAAGATGATATAAAACATTTGGAAATCTATATGCCAAGACAAATGTAGGAATTTTATCAACATAATTACAAAATACTTTTCACACAAGTGTAGGAATTAAATTTTAATGGTTTGACTAAAATATATGAAAATTATAAATAATATTGTGGTTGCCAATTTAAAATATTATAGCTCAAAGTCAAAACGACTTTGAATAGCTTTTATTTACAAAAGAGGTGGAAAGAGTGAAAGTAGAGAAATACAAAAGAGAATAGAAAAGGTGTCTAGCCTATCACACTAAATATTGTTCCAGTGCTCGACTCAGCCAGGTACAACTTGTTAACCTTCTCAACTGAAGTTAAACTCTCTCTAGGAAATCAGGAAAGGAAAGCTAGCTATCCACTCACCCATCCAAGAGGCAGGTCAGGAGGACTGAAGCTAAAGATGACTCCTGAAGCTGACTCTTCTTGAAGCCAACCTCCTTCTTTAAGCTGACCTCCTTCTTGAAGCCAACCTCCCAGCTCCAGAAATTCAGGGCCTTTTATGGTGGTTTCTTGTCCCTTCCCCTCCTTAGAGGGGCTAATCAGAGCTTCCAAATTGCCCAGCACTGCCAAGCCGGGGCAGTGTCTTGTGGGATCCACTTTTCACCTCTGAAGGTGTTAATTCTTATTATAGGCTTCTGAAGTGTATAAACCTTTTTTATCATGGGATTCACACTTCCTGACTGAATGGGTTAAAAGGGTAGAACTCTCTTTACTTAGTGGTTAGTCAGATACTAAGTAGGGGTACTAAAAAAAAGGGTTGACTAAGTGTTAACTCAAAGTAGAAAAAGAGAACAAATAATTCCCTTTTAGAAGTGTTAATACGACAGAGACAAAGAATATAAATAATTTCCTTTCATACAAGCAAAGTTAGATATAAACAACTGAAAAAACATTAACTTCTCATGGATAGGGTGAGCTAATATAACAAAAATGAAAATCCTACCTAAGTTAATTTTTCTTCAGTGACATACCAATGAAACTACCAAAAAAACCTATTTTATAGGACTAGAAAAAATAATAACAAAATTCATCTGGAAAAATAAAAGGTCAAGAATATCAAGGAACTAATGAAAAAAAAAACCTGAAGAATGGTGGCTTAGTACTACCAGATCAGAAACTATACTATAAAGCAGTTATCAAAACAATCTGGTACTCTCTAAGAAAAAGAAGGGTAGATCAATTGACTAGATTTAGGGTAAATGACCTCAGCAATCTAGTGTTTGATAAACTTAAGGTGGCAGCTTTGGGGATAAGAATTCACTATTTGACAAAAACTGCTGGGAAAACTGGAAAACAGTATTGCAAAAATTAGATTTAATTCAACATCTCATACCTTATACCAATATATGGTCAAAATGGCTATATAATTTAAACAGTGATATTATAAGTAAATTAGGGGAACATAGAATAGTTTGCCTGAAAATCTATTTCAGAAGGGAAGAATTTATAACCAAACAAGAGATAGATAACATTACAAGATTTAAAATGAATAATTTTGATTATATTAAAAATGTTTGTACAAAAAAACCCCAATATAAGATTAGAAAGGAAACAACAAAATAGGAGAAAACATTTATAACACATTTCTCTGATAAAGGTCTTATTTCTCAAATATATAAAGAACTAAATCAAATTTATAAGAATCCAAGTCATTCCCCAAAGGATAAATGAATAGGCAGTTTTCAGATGAAGAAATCAAAGCCATTGATAATCATATGAAAAAATGTTCTAAATCAATCTTGATTAGACAAATGCAAATTAAAACAACTCTGAGCTACCACCTCACATCTATCAGATTGGCCAATATGACAGTAAAGTAACACATGTTGTATGGGATGAGGCAAAACTGACACACTAATGCATTGCTGGTGGAGTTATGAACTGAACCAACCATTCTGGATAGCAATTTGATATTATGCCCAAAGGGCTATGAAAGATTGCATACTGTTTGATCCAGTATACTACTGTACAGTAGTATAGTATACAGTACAATACTACTATTAGGTCTCTATCCCAAAGGGGAATAATAAAAGGCAAAGGGTCTGTTTGTATAAAAAATATTTATAGCTACTCTCTTTGGTGGCAAAGAATTGGAAACTAAAGGGATGTTCCTCCATTGGAATTGTGGTATATGACAGTGATGGAATATTATTGTGCTGTAAGGAATGATGTAACAGGATGATTTAAGAAAAAGCTGGAAAGACCTTCATAGACTGATATAGAGTGAAATAAGCAGAACCAGGGAACACTATACATGGTAACAGCATGTAACATAGTAACAGCGATGTTGTAGAATGATCAAATGACTTTGTTACAGCAATACAATAATCCACAACAGTTCTGAGGGATTTATGAAAAAGAATGCTATCCACCTCCAGAAAAAGAACTGTTGTAAGAAGAATGCAGATGAAAGCATATGTAGCAGTAAGTCTTATAAACACAAAAAAATCCATGTCCTTATTTACATACACAGAAGACTGAAATAATTTAGTGATATATCTTTATTTGTATAAATACACACACACACACACACACACACACATATTAGCTTCCCCGAAGTCCTAATCTTAACCTATTAAAGCTTAAAACTGAATTAAGACTTTGGAACACTGTGTGTATATGTGCATTTTACATAGTATACATAAGTAATGTCTATGAAATACCCAGTAGTATACAACTATATAGAAATAGGCTCAGAAATCCAAACACTAATCTCTGCAACTGGAATGTAGAATAGCTTTAGTTATGTTCAATCTATTCTTTGTAGCCATTCTCAGAGAATATGAAAAAGGGCCTAGATGCTGATGTTAGAATAATCTTACATTCCTCTGGGAAACTTTTTATACTCAAGAGTTCTGCATATTATTAAAAACAATTCATGAGCTGCTATAAATTGATAACTGCACTCAAAATGGACACACAATTAGACAAATGATTACAGACTCCTCTAAGAGTAAGAACAGTGCTAAAGACTGCTGATAGGGATATTCTGATCTATTATATCATCTTCACCACATCTTTCAGCAGACTAATCACCTGACTTGTATCATTGAAATGTGCAGCTTTTGTCTCTCATTTGAGATTCTGTAAGATCTTTGAGGGTAGAAAGTGTGTCCCACATGTGCTTTTATTTACTACAGTCTGGACAGAACAGTGCTGGGCATACGTCTCGCATGGGATCATAGGATTAAAAATTTAGAACTGGAGACAAAGAATCCTCTAAGGTCTGAATTGGGATTAGAACTCAAATTTTGTTATCTTAAAACTCAGCACTCTATTCACCATATTATATAATATTATTTCCCTTCACCAGTTCTCTGTTTCTGTCAAATCTGCCTACTCTCTCTTCTCTAAAATAATAATGTTCTGCCACCTATTTGCTATAACCTAGAATGAGTTCCTTCTCTCTGGTCTTCAGGTTATTTCTCTATAAAACTGATGAGTTAGAGACTTGATGGAGTTTGGATTAACATGCTGTCTAAATTCTGTGACTCTGAGAAGAGTCTTTATATATCCAGTGTGTAGATAAGGCTTCTAAGGTCTTCTCAGTCCTGTCTATAACAACAACCACAGACAGTAAATACTAGTCATACTGCCCTCAAGTACAAAAAGCAATGATATCTACTCTGATAAAACAATTTATTCTATATATAAATACATATTTAAATTTACATTTTACTTTTTAAAAATAACTGCTCTTCCTGCTATTGCAAATTGCTAAAAGAAACAATCATTAGGTGACTAAGACTCTGTAATTTACATCTACTTAGTAATGATACATTAGTCTAATCTCTAGAGGGTTACAGCATGATATCCTCCATATGTTGCCCATATGCTATATTACCATTAGCATATCTTCTAGAAAACAGCCATATGCTTCAACTTTATATCTATGTAATAGTGTGGCTTTTAAATTTTTAGTTATTTTCACTATACATCCAAACTATTAAAAGTTTTCAAATATGTAAGGAATAACAAGAAATTAGTCAGTGTTGTACTTCACAATCTCTTTTAAGATAACAAAGCCATATTAAAATTTGAGATTAGTAGACTTTTTCTAAAACACACAGATTAAGAAATTTAAAAAAATTTATGAACAAAATGGACATTATTTTTAATAGACATGAAAAATATACAGCAATTTTGCATAAATCTAACTGATCAGTCCTAAAAGAAGTTCTTGACCAATACAATAATTTTATAAAATGGCATATTTCCTTTGTAAAATATAGTCAAGTTTCTATGTAATTCTGTCAAGAGGAAACGTGTTTTTAACAGCTCTCAGAAGTCACTGTTGTGTAGCAGGAAAAGTATTAGATTTTGAGACATGGGTCTGAATCCCAGCTATAACACTATAAACCTTGGACAAGTAATATGACTTTATCTCATCTATACAATGTAGGGACAGTTTAAAAGCTGTAAAACTAGATTTGTTTTATTTTTCGAAGTGTCTTATTATTTCTCCTGAATCATATTTGTTATTCTGTCTCATTCCATAACCTTCTATTTTTCTTACCTTCATGTTTAGAAGTGAAGAGACAAATGAACTATTTCTGTTTCCTGCCTTCTTGCCTAGAACTTTTATCCTCCCCCTAACCTTTAATCAGTGGCTTCTCTAAATTGCTTAAGAAGCTCTTTTGTTAATGTTTTCAATTAATAAGCTAAAAGCAGATGATGAGATCTAAACTATTAATATACCCAATATACAGCCAGCTGTTCTTGAGCAACAGGTTCATAGCAATCACCTAAGTTTATCGCTTCATGTCAGAATTTTTTAGCTATATAGCGAATCTTGTCTATATGTAATATCATTTCTGATATGCAAAATGGAAAGCAGGATGAGGGACATTCAGCAATTTAGAATTTGGAACCAACCTAGATTGCCATGAGCCAGCAAGGAGAAGCAGTTACTGGCAGGACTATAAAAAGGAAAAATTTTAACAAGAAGCTCTCTCAATCCTGAGAAGGTACTGGGGGAGGTTGGTTGGGATTTGGATAGGCTAAACTAAATCAACTGAGGTTACCTGCATCCTGTTCCAATTGCTACCATACCTTCAATTTCTGTGTAAAACTGTGTTATACATTCAATCAAGTGAACATCAAGGAAGAAATAACATCAATACTCAAACAATCTGGTTCAGGCCAAGGTTCCTGACCTAGTCAGGTTGCTACAGAGGACAAACCTCTCCAGCTGAGAGTCTCAAACAGGATTACCTTTAATTGACAACACCTGATCATCAGTCTTTTAGCCAAGCTTTCCTGAAACCTCTTTCCTTCAACCCTGTTCCCTTTCCCTAAGTTTGTTATTATTAAATGCTAAACTTACTTATGTGGATGTCATCATTGCCCTAAGGATCATTGATTATATTCTTGGCTATCTGAGGGAAAGGGATTGTTCAAAAAAAGTTAAATTGCAGTCAATATATTATCCATCAACTTTGAGGCCAGGATAAACAATCAAAGAAGCTATGTGATCTAACCCTGCAGCTTCTTATCTGATCACTTATTCCTGGGACACTGTTGTGTTGGAGCTGGGTATTTAGTTTAGTTTCAAATATTCTTGTGGGGTCTTGGTGTTCACTACCACAACTTGGTGTTCACCTAGGCATTCTCACTCTCACTCAGCTCAGGTCCTCACACCATCAGAGGGCCTTGAGCCAACTCTTTATCAGCTAACAACATCAACATAACAATATAGCAAAAAAAAATTGTCAGTTCTCCTGCTTTGATTCTTAAAAATATACAAGCACTAAAACAATCCTATCCAAGCCAGTGGAAATGTGTATCGGCTATGGGGGGAGGTGTTTAGGGGGTGTGAAGAGGAAAGTAAAAACATGAATCATGGAACCATGGAAAATTTTTCTAAAAAAAATTAAAAAAATAAAAATAAAACAATCCTATTCAACTACCTTACTTACTTTCTTGTTCAAGAATCAAAAATACCCACATAAAAACAAAACTATTCTGCCTGGTCTTAAGAACAGCAATATCAGCTCAACTCCCCCTAATTTGCTATCCTTTTTTTTTTCTGGAACAAGTTACAGAGAGGTCATAGAAAGAAGCAAAAGCAATCTCTATGCTTAAGTGTTCTTCTTTTGGTACACACGACTAGCTCTGCTCTGCTCACTGTCATTCAGTTACTATGATTTCATCAAAACTGAAAATTACCATACATGAGTGGAATTATGCAGGGCATGGAGTTGAAAATGTAAGTGCAAATCATAAAAAAAACAAAACAACAAAAATACACCCCAAAACAAAAAAAAAACCAACAAGAAATTGCTGCTGTATCCAATAGTGCATAAATTGAGGGTAATTACAAAGAAGGTTAGAAAAGAACTATTACAAAATGCAATAAAAAATTTTAAATGAAGAAATTATAAAGCAAATGCATCTTGTGCTTTATTTTTATGCCAAAATTGGCCTTCCTTTGGCAGTAAGACTTAATTGAGAGTCTTAAAGTGTTCAGGTCTAGAAAACTGGATAAGGTGAAAAGGTGAAAAACTTTTGCCCTGTTCTACAAATGCTCCCATAAAGCCCCAAAAATACATTAAAAAAAAAGAAAAGAAAACCTTACCTTCTGTCTTAAAATCAATACTAAGTATTGGTTCTGAAGCAAAAGAATGGTATGGGCTAGGTAATTTGTGATAAACAATTTGCTTAAGGTCATTAGCTAGGAAGTACCTTTGGCTAGATTTGAAATCAAGATCTCACATCTCTTGGGCCTGGCACTATTTACTGAGACACCTAGCTGTACCTAAAAGGGCTTAAAAAAATTCCATGAACAACTAAAAAGAAAATCAAAGAAAAACTGCTATGAGTTCCTCCGTGGAATAGCAAGACTATAAAGGAGTCAGAGACACTCTGAGAGAAGGCAAGCCAAAAGAGGCAGAAGTGTACTAGCAGCAATGCAATGACCCAGGACAATTCTGAGGGACTTATGGTAAAGAACGCTACCCACATTCAGAGGAAGAACTGCAGGAGTGGAAACAGAAGAAAAACAACTGCTTGAACACATGGGTTGAGGTGGACATGATTGGGGATGTAGACTTGAAACGACCACACCAATGCAACTATCAACAATTTGGAAATAGGTCTTGATCAATGACACATGTTAAAACCAGTGGAAATGTGCATAGGCCATGGGGGGGGGGGCTCAGGGGGTGAAGGAGAAACTAAAAGCATGAATTGTGTAACCATGTTAACTTTTCTAAAAAATAAATATAAATAAATGTTTTTTTTTAAATAAAAGGTAATGTTAAAAAAAAAAAGAGGCAGAAGTCCACAGAACCCAGACATCTCATGCAGGAGCCTTAGCAGGAGAAAGGGCCAGTATACAGTATAGGCAAGACAACATCCTTGTATCTGACTTTAAAACCATTATAGGCACTGGGTCCAAGTCAGCACCTGGCCAATGTAATACCTGGGTTCTTGCAAGAGGCCAACTAACAGCATAATTGATAACATTTGGTTGGGGACTATCACAGTCATTGAAAGGGTGTAAAGCCAGAATATGTAAGGAGGAAAGAAAGAAGAGAATTAGACCAAAATTTAAATCAATTCTTCCAATAGCTTGAGGAAGAATCCAAGGATTCTTGAAGATGGGGGGGGGCTACTTTTAGCTACTACATTCAGAGGGTATTCAGAGAGGGGATTGAACCTCTTAGGGTCTGATTCCCTATCCAAAAGTCTGTGAGTGAGCAGAATCTAATCTCATCCAAGAAACAAATTACCAATCTAGAAACTGATGATGAAGAGGTGAATAATAAAAACAGTTCTGAATATAATAAAGAAAGAATATGGGTTAACAGAAACCCAAGATATAAACCCAGAAAAAGAATAATTCTATAACATGTTTAAGTAGAGATTCAGAGAAAAGAAAGTTTTACCCATAAGTATTTTAAGAATGGATAGAAGAAATGGAAATATATATATATATATATATTTTAAACCCTTACCTTTTGTCTTGGAATATACTGTGTATTGGTTCCAAGGCAAAAGAGTGGTAAGGGCTAGGCAATGTACTTGCCTAGGGTCACACAGCTGGGAAATGTCTGAGGCCAGATTTGAACCTAGGACCTCCCATCTCTAGACCTGGCTCTCAATCCACTGAGCTACCCAGCTGCCCCTGGAAATATATTTTTAAAAATTAGAATTGAAATGACAGATTTGTTGAAATAATTGGAAGCAGAATAAATAGAAGGTGAAAGACCTTCTCCCTGAAAAACAGAATAGATCAGAACTCAACTACATGAGATGACAAGAAATATTATGACAAAGAGAAAAAATAAAAATGTAAGAAAACATCAAGTATCAATTATCCAAAGTCACTGACAGAAACAGGCTGAGCAGAGATAACTCGAGACACCATATTTTATGAAATCTTAAAAAGAAAATTACTCAATTCTATTAAGCCCAAAGAACAAAACATAATTTATAAGAATACACTAGTAACATTCTAAAAGAAACTCCAAATTGAAAACACCCAGGAATATCATCATAGGTAAAAATCTATAGTTCCCAACTTAGAGAACAAAATACTGTAAGCAGTCACAGTTCAAATAACAAGGAACAAAAATTAGAATAATACAAGTTTATGTAGCAACTAGGAAAATCTTGGAATGGAGTAATTCAAAAGGCAAAAGGTAAAGGCTTATAGCCAAGAACAAACTTACTCTGAACAAGTGAGTATGTTACTATAAGTAAAAAAAATGGAATTTAAATAGAAAAATGGATTTTGAGGCATTTTGGATAGAATCTCTGAAATGCAAATGCTAGACAAGTAGAAAGGCAAATACATTTAAACCATGGAAATGATGATGAAGTGATTACATTTAAATAGAGAAAGAAGAAAGTGTCCCATCAGAATCCCAATGTCTTCTAAGGTCACAGGGGTTATAAAGAAACTCAAACATCTTGGGGGAAAATGTTGATTCTATATATTGTTGGTTTTACAGAGGAAAGAGAGGAAGGAAGGGATACACTAAAGAAGAAATGAGAAAGAAAGGGGAAGAGCTTGCAATTTCTCATATTTGGAATATATGAAAAGAGTACACAAACACTGAGTGGGTAGAGAAGGCATCTCCTAAACTTTACTCTCGTCTATATTATGCAAAAGAGGGTTGAAAATACAAACATCAACAAAATACACTTTAATTTCAGAAATAGATTATAAAAGGTGGGATGGATCAAAAGAAGGAAAAGTAGGGGCAGCTGGGTAGCTCAGTGGATTGAGAGCCAGGCCTAGAGATGGGAGGTCCTAGGTTCAAATCCAGCCTCAGACACTTCCCAGCTGTGTGACCCTGGGCAAGTCACTTGACCCCCATTGCCTACCCTTACCACTCTTCCACCTATGAGTCAATACACAGAAGTTAAGGGTTTAAAATTTAAAAAAAAATTAAAATAAAATAAAATAAAATAAAAAATAAAAAAGAAGGAAAAGTATAAAAAAACCAGTAATCAGTATTTGAGCTATGTAAAGAGAGGAGGGACAAAGGAGTGTTAATCATACTACTTACTTTATGGATAGCTTATCTCAAATACCTTTTCTTTCACCAACTCTCTATTTTAAAAGGGATGATGGGGGGCAAAGAGAGGAAAAATACAAAAGGATAGGATGGAAGGAAAGACATAATTATCAATCTTAACAATCAATATGAATGGAATGGATTTAACCATGCTATGAATAATTTATTGGTAGATATAATGATTACAAAAGCTTATGCCCATAATTTGTTACTTTTGCTATGGTAACTATAGTAACATTAGTCCTAGAAAGGACATCATATAATCATTTATATACCCTTTCCTCATTCCCAACCCATACTACAGGTAAAGAAAATGATGAAGTTCAGAAAAAATGTTATTTGTCCAAGTCCCACAAGTCTTAGATTTAGATCATAAATTCAGAGATCATAGATTAAGAATTAGAAATAAATATTTGAGGTCATTTAGTCATCGAATCATAGACTTTCAGTTATAGAAGCCTTGGTGACTAATCTAATACTTTAAAGATCTGAAGAGTTGCTCAAAGAAGCTAAGTAAATTGCCATAGGAAGTAATAAAGCCAAGTTAGAGCTCAGATCCTATGACTTTAAATCTAGTTCTCTTTCCACTAAATCAGACTGCCTTTTAAAAAGAAAACAATATTGGGGGCAGCTGGGTAGCTCAGTGGATTGAGAGCCAGGCCTAGAGAAGAGAGGTCCTAGGTTCAAATCTGGCCTCAGCCACTTCTCAGCTGTGTGACCCTGGGCAAGTCACTTGACCCCCACTGCCTACCCTTACCATTTCTGCCTTGGAGCCAATACATAGTATTGACTCCAAGACAGAAGGTAAGGGTTTCAAAAAAAAAAAAAAGCAATACTGTTGGAAAATGTACATTAAGCTACATTGTGGATCAAATTTGTTTTCATAGTCTCACCTGGAAACTTAAACATTATGTATATAACACTTTTTGTGGGAAAATATATTACACTTTACACATTGTACAAGGGGTTATCAAGAACATATCTCTCTAATGAAGTCCTGGAAACAAAAATAGAATCTCTCCATTTCCCTCCCACATGTTGATAAGTTATGTTAAAAACACTGATAAGTTGGATATCTATCCCAGGGACTAACTACATAGAGTGAATATGTTCTAGTTTTTTGTTTTAATTAAAAATAGGCATTTTTATTAATATACTGGAGGCAACTGTGGCTAGAGAATTGGTGTCTAAGACAGGGCCCCAAGTTAAGGTTCTACTTGTGTCACAGATTGACCATATACGTGACCTTGGGAAATTCACTTATTACCATTTTATTGCTCTAAGCCAGTGATGGGCAAACTTTTTAAAGAGGGGGCCAAAGGAAAGGAAATGCTCTTCTATCAGTCTGTTTCTAAGGCAGCTCTTTCAAAGTTTCATTGTATTGTATTCTACTCATTGTATTTGTCAGATTAGGAATAACGTCTCATGGCCAGATAGAACATTTCAGGTGGCTGCATCTGCCCCACAAGCCGTAGTTTGCCTATCACTACTCTAAGCAATCCCCTAAATCTACAAATTGTAGAGAAGGTGAAGGCTTGCATTGTTATGAGGAATTTCTTCTGTAGGAGATTCCTATACTAACTGAATCATAAATCTAGTATCTATTCTCTTATTTAAAAAAAAAATTCAGGCATAGCTAGCCCTAGAGGTAGGAGGTCCTGGGTTAAAATCTGGCCTCAGACACTTTCTACCTGTGTGACTCTAAGCAAGCAACTTGACCCCCATTGCCTAGCCCTTACTATTCTATTGCCTTGGAACAATTATCATGGAACAATAATCAGTACAGTACTGATTCCAAGAAGGTACAGTTTTATAAAAAATAAAAATATATTCCTTTTATGATTAAAAATAATTCAGATAATATATCATGGGATATAGAGCAAATGACTACATAGCAAGTACCCCAAGAGAAAGGTCTAAAGTTATCTTGGAGTCTTCTCTCCAGAGGCAAGTCTTTGATAGCTTTCTGATATGATCAAGCTCAATTAGAAGAATCAAATTTCAGACTTTGATTTCCTGTTTGGTACCTACTCCATATTTTAAATGACTTGATAACTAAGATAACTTTAACTGAAGTTTAGTATGCAAATATCTTATTTCAAAAGATTAAAAGGGTTGTCACAAAGTATGTAGATAGAATTCACCCCCCCCCAAGGCTTAAACCACCCAGCTCATCTTACCCAGCATCCCATTTGTGTGCTTACATTGCATGAACACTGTGTAAATGCACATGAACACACTTGCATGGTAGGGACAGAGGATAAAAGTTTTGGTGTGGCACAGCCTGCTTTCTCTACTTCCCAGAATGGGGCTGGAGAGTCTGGCTGAGAGCCAACAGGAGAATCCACACACGTGGTCAGTTAGGTTAGATTAGGCTTTAATCTGTTTCTCTAGCTTTAGTGATTATTAACAAAACTATGAAAAATAAGAAACTGGAGTTATTGATATTAATATAAATTTTATAAGAGTGTGTATTGAAGAGACAGGAAAGTGTCAGGGAGGCATAAGGGTTTGAAGATGACCAATGAACCTAAACACTGAGTTGGCCTATGCAATCCTTCCAAAGACCAGTCCAGTAAACAACAGTAACCACACAGTAGTCATTATGTGAGACTACAAAAAAGATTGATGAAGCACCATAAAATACCTCATAACAGAGAAAAATGACCTTTTCTCAACTCACCAACATCACTTAAACTTAACAACTACTAAGGGTTAGATATTGCTGGGTTTCCAAAAGACCAATCAGAAAGTCACAAGAAACTTTGAAAACCTTGAATGTTCTTATTCAGAAAGCTACCACAGAGCTCTTAGGAACAGGATTTGCATGAAGTATAGAAGGAGAAGGGCTGTGCAGTAAAGTGGTCTGGCTGACATAGATTCTTTTAATTAGGGTTTCCATAAGAAGGCAGTAATAGGGCTTGAAATAGATTACTATAGTAAGAATATTCATTTTCTCCTGATTGATTTACTAAGCTCCAATTATTTATACAGTCATTTTGGGCACAGCTAAGTTAAAAACATAACTTGGAATTTTATAATGTTTTTGTGCTGGGTAAAAAATTATTTTCTTAAAAATTAAATATTTGGGAATTAATTATGATAAAATCCACTATAATCTTTAAATTAGGCAGTCACAAGTTGGCATATGAACCCATGTCATAATAAAGCAAATTAAATCACTTGAATAAAGTGATTAATGTGTGACAGTTATCACGTACTCCATGAGTTCAAACTAATACAATATTAAAAACTGATTCCAAATATGATGCAGCTATGAAGGTGATACTAGTTTTTGAATTCTAAAGATGATATCCAAGAATAGTAATGTTTTCTTTGTGTAGTAGTTATTGCTATACATCTGGAAAAGGGATATCCAATGAGGTCATAATAAATGGCTGGCACAAATTGGAAAGGTATAATATGAGGAACTAGTCACAGTTGTTGCTGCTTTCATAATGGACTTAGCTAGGCATGAACTCCTTTGGTAATGACATTAAGTGAAGTTCATTAATACCTGTGGCCAGGGCATAACCTGTCTATGAAATCTGACTCATTCTCCATAAAGACATTTTCAATACATATTAATGGTACTCTGGTAAAATTCTGGTTTCCCATGGTTTCCTCTTTATTCTTTTACCAAAATAATATCAGAATACTGGGGAAAATATTTTAAAGAAGTTTAGCAATTGAGATACTTAAAAATGCTTCAGGCTTGCTTCCAGCATAATCACATTGGCATCCAGTTATTAATAAAACTGGCTGCAAACAAGAGGACAGATGCAGTCCCCAATGTCACTAGATATCTGAGCTAGCAGTTAATAAGGAATGTTCCAGTACTTCCACAACAGAGACAGCACTAGAAATCTATACCTCTGAGATTTTCACTGCAAAATGCTAGGAGTTTTACACAACAGCAAGAAATCTATGGAGTATAAAAAGTCTTGGCCTGGGAGGCAGGAGACCTAGGAGACTCTTCCAAGAACTATGTAACAGTGAGATTACGTCATCTCTTTGTAGTTTTCTAACTTAAAAAATGACCCTTTTGTTGGATCCCTAGGATCATGATCATTGGTCTGAGAGATTTCTAAGATCCCATTCTGTTCAAAATTCTGAAATCTGAGACTTTGGCTTAATTTTGCAATTGCAACAGGCATTAATTGCCATGACTCCTAACGCACTAATGTAGGCACTCCTAGAAGTCTTGGTGTCATTACTGTGTCTGTTATTGATAGTATTATTGATAACAGATAAGAAGGTTCCTTCACTTTTGTTGTGGCCCTAAGTATAGTATGTACTTTATACACACAAATGTGTGGTAGTTATCACTAACTGAAAGAAGTTACAAGTTACAAGTTCTCAATATACAGTGATCTAAAATTACTTGATCATATGATGATACTGATAAATATCTAAATACCAGAGGAGAAAAGCACTATCAAAAAGGTCTTTGCTAGCAAATTTCAGAAGGTCCTAGTGAAAGGAGTCTGTGTATTTTATGGGATATTTAAAAGAAGCTTAGGGGAAAATAAGATAAAAACAATCAAGAGAAGACTGACAATTTTGATTACATAAAATTAAAATGCATTTGCACAAATGAGATGAATATACTAAGGATAAGAAAGGAAACTAATGAATGGGTAAAGATATCTATCAATTATCTCTGATTAGAGTTTGAAACTCAACATAAGAAATTTACAACAATATACTTATGACCAAAAATCAAACTCCTATAAAAAGGTGGCTAAATGATATGAGGTTTTCCACAAAATGAAATATTAAAATATTTTTTAAAAATTGCTCAAAATCACTACCAAAGAGAGAATGGCAACCTCAGTGATTTCATTCTACACCCAGAAAATTGGCAAACATGATAAAAAGTGGAGATAATCAATACCGGAGGAGCTGTAAGCAGACTAGTACACTGATAAAGTATGAAGAGCTAGGATTTGGTCCAATGCTTCTGGAAAAATAATTTGCAAAATGAATAAATATAAGCAAAAATAAAAAAGGGAATAAAAATGTTAGATTGCAGGATCATAGATCTAGAACTGGAGTGAATATGAGAGGTCACAGTGTGTATCCATTTAATTTCATAGATGAGAAAACTGAGAGACAAAAACAGTGACTTTGCTAAGGCCATACAGCTAAGTCCCTAAGACAGGATATGAACTCAGATCTTCAGATTTTAAGTCCAGTGATCTATCCGGTTGAGGTGATTTGTTTTTATATTAAACTACTTCTATCTGTGTAGCTCTCTCTTAGAGGCTCAGACTTTTTCCTTTGTTCCAAGAGAATTCAGAGAAATGGTCCACCTTGGAAAATCCCCCCATTGTAGGTAAGCTACTCTGTTTTAACTATAATCAAGAACTCCCTCTGAGACATTTGAAAGCAAAAGTCCTTTTCCTTCTTACTAAATATATTACCTAGATTTGGGGTAACCAGGTCCCCAAATAAGAGAAAAGAGCCACTGAAAAACTGCTTGAGTCAACTTATATTTCAACTTATCTTATTTCAGCTATCATATTATCAACTTATTATTAAATATAAATCAACTTATATTTTCTAACTAAAGACTGCCAGAAGAAGCTGAGCTTCCTAAGCTTCCTGATATTCATTTTCTCAAAATGGCAGAAAATGGTGTGTTACCCACATATCTCTAGGGGTTGAACTTTGACCTACTTAGCCTCAGACCATTTCACTGGCTAGTGAAAGCAGGCTGTGTCTTGGCATTATCATTATTTGGACAAAAATCCATCTCCCTGGTCATGAAGTAATGAGGAAGAAATTGAAGTCTTTAAGTCCACCTCATTTTTTGTAATATACTCCAATGGGAGACAATCAAGGGAGATCAAAAGGTCAAATTTTCAGGTCAATCAGAAAGAAGGCATGAATCCCTTTATAAACAAAGGGCAGGACTCACTTAGAGTCTTTCTAAGGAAGGAAAATGGTGAAAAGTCCATTTTTTGTTAATAGGATAGTATGCCCCCAATAATAAACAATGTTATTCTCTGGGAAATAGCCCCATTTTCTTTATTGGTTAAAATCTAGATGCTATATGCTACAATATACCTGCAGTATAGCAGATATATGGTTTTTAAAAACAGGAAAAAAATGGATGTTCACCGAGTAGGGAATTGTTAAGCAAACTATGCTAAATTAATATAATAGAATATTACTCTGCCAATAAGAAATGGCAAATATAAGGAATTCAGAGAGAAATGGGATAAGTGGACATAGAAAGAAGTAAAGTGAGTCAGATGATTAAAAATATAATTTGGGGGACAGCTAGGTAGCTCAGTGGATTGAGAGTCAGGCCTAGAGACAGGAGGTCCTAGGTTCAAATATAGCCTCAGACACTTCTCAGCTGTGTGACCCAGGGGAAGTCACTTGACCCCCCTTGCCCATCCTTACCACTCTTCCACCTAGGAGCCAATATACAGAAGTTAAGGGTTTAAAAATGTAAAACAAAACAAAACAAATATATGTATATATTTAAAATTTGGAAGAAAAAGTGGAGGAAAGTTAAGAGAATGCAGCCTATTAAAAAAAATGCTGTCGGTTCTGGGTTAAGATGGTGGCAGAGTAAAAAGCAGCTCTTAACCTCTCCTGACCGAAACACATAAGACTCCTCAAGGGGACATAAAATCAAGTCCAGATGACGGAGGAATCCCACAACAGGGTGCAGCGTGGAAGGTACGTGGAATCGGGACATTTCCATGCTATAAAGGGGTGAAACAGCTCTCACTAAATCGCAGGCTGAGCAACCACCCCACCCCAACCCCCTCCACACACACCACCTATCACGCCAAAACCAGCTAAAAAGAAATTGAGCAAGTTTGGGGCACCCATCGAGTCATTGGCAGCTTCAGGGCCTGTTCCTGAGAGCAGCAAGATTTGGGACCCCAAAAAGCTAAAGAACGCACACGAACTCTGAGCGCAGGCTCAGAGCACAGGCGCGGGCGGAGGCCTGGGTGGAGGCAGACACAACCGCGAGCTAAGGCTCTGAAACCCTGAGTGGGGAACCAGTGCAGACGGGTATACGACTGTGGAAGCAGCTCTCTGAGACTTGTAAAGGAACCTCCAGCAAAGGATCAACCAAGAGGGTCCACCAGGGGGCTTGACCTTGGAAAAAAACAGACCTCAGACCTAAGGAGCCAAAAGACCGTGGACAGACCCTGAGTGCGAGGATAAACCTGAGAAGCTGCTGGGCTAATGATGGCTACCCAGACTCAGTAAGTTCAGAAGAGAAAGATTAACAACAAGAAAAAAAAGTCTTTAACACTCGACAACTTTTACACAGAGAAAATCCAGAAAACCGAGCAAACAGAGGAGGAGAACAAACAAGAATCCAGACCCACCTCAAATAAGGAAAACGGGCCACAAGCTATAGAAGAGTTCAAAACTGAGATTTTGAGGAAGATGGAAGAGATCTGGCAAGAAAATAACAGTTTAAAAGGTAGAATCTTGCAATTGGAAAGTGAGGCTCAGAAATCAAATGAACTAATAAGCAAACTGAACACCAGAAATGACCAGAGCTAAAAGGAAAAGCAGAAGATTATAGCCAAAAACCAAAAGATTATAGCCGAAAACCAAAAGATCACAGCCGAAAACCGAAAGATTATAACAAAAAACCAATGCCTAAAGGCTATAATTGAGCAATTAGAAGCTAATGATTTCTCAAGACAACAAGAACAAATAAAACAAAGTCAAAAGACTGAAAAAATAGAAGAAAACATGAAATATCTCAATGAGAGACTGACAGACTAAGAAAAACGGTCTAGAAGAGACAATTTGAGAATAATTGGTCTTCCAGAAAAACCAGAAATTAATAGAAACCTGGACTCCATACTAAAAGATTTATTCAGCAAAATTGCCCTGAAGTCCTACAACAAAAGGGCAATATAGACGTTGAAAGGATCCATAGAACACCCTCAACATTCGATCCAGATAAGAAAACGCCCAGGAATATTAAATTCATTATTCACTATTATAGTATTCACTATATATATATAGTATTCACAGAAGAATAATTCACAAGGTGAGGGTGGAACACTAAATAATCTAAGATGACATGGGGGATGGGAAAGAGGGGATGAATAGTAGGGGACACCAAGAGAAACTTGAGTGAATAAGAAAAACAGGATATTCTATTACACAAAAAGAGGGCATGGGAAGGAGAGGGGACAAATACTATTATAAGAAGGAGAGGAAGAAAGCATTAAGAGGTAATATTTAACCTTACTCTCAGTGTAATCAACCCGGAGAGGGAAGAGTAGCTATACTATCCATTGGGACGTAAAACTCTTATCTAAACCTTCTGAGAAAGTTAGAAGGGATAAACCAAGGGTAGCAGGGAAGTGGGGAGGTCAAAAAAAGGGAGGGGAAAAGAAGGGGGAGGGAATTCATTAGGCCTTTAAAAACAAAAAGAGGGGGGGAAAATAAGGGAGGGGGTAAAAAGGGAAGTTAATCAAGGGAGGTGATAAGGGATAGCAGCTTAACAGCAAACCACTGGTTTAAAAGGAAATAGTATAAGAAAAAGGGGTTAGGAATAGGGGAGGATACGAAAATGTCAGCAAATGCACAATTGATGATTATAACTCTGAATGTGAATGGGATGAACTCACCCATAAAACGGAAGCAAATAGCAGAGTGGATTAGAAACCAAAATCCTACCATATGTTGTCTACAAGAAACACATATGAGGCAGGTGGATATATACAAGTTTAAGGTTCAGGGCCTGAGCAAAATCTTTTGGGCGTCCAATGAGAAAAAGAAGGCAGGAGTGGCTATTATGATCTCTGAAAAAGCCAAAGTAAAAATAGATATGATAAAAAAAGACAGGGAAGGTCATTACAACCTGATTAAAGGCAGTATAAACAATGAGGAAATAACACAGCTCAATATATATGCACCAAGTGGCATAGCATCCAAATTCATAAAGGAGAAACTGGCAGAGCTCAAGAAGGAAATAGATAGTAAAACCATACTAGTGGGAGATCTAAATATTCCTCTGTCAGATCTAGATAAATCAAACCGAAAAATAAATAAGAAAGAGGTCAGAGAGGTGAATGAAGTCCTAGAAAAATTAGATCTAATTGATATGTGGAGAAAAATAAATAGGGACAAAAAGGAATACACCTT
>NC_058130.1:295276874-295291039 GCF_016433145.1 Gracilinanus agilis | reverse complement strand
TCAAATAGTGGATTCATGTCCCAGAAGTTGGGCTCTTTGGGTTTATCATACACTGTCTTGCTAATGTCATTTGCCTCAAGTCTATTCCACTGATTCTCCCCTCTGTCTCTTAGCCAGTACCATATTGTTTTGATGACTGCTGCTTTATAGTATAGTTTAATATCTGGTACTGGTAGGCCCCCTTCCTTCACATTTTTTTTCATTATTTCCCTGGATATTCTTGATCTTTTGTTATTCCAAATGAAATTTGTTGTAGTTTTTTCTAATTCGGTAAAGAAGATTTTTGGTAGTTTGATAGGTATGGCGCTAAATAGGTAAATTAATTTGGGTAGGATGGCCATTTTTATTATGTTAGCTCATCCTACCCATGAGCAACCAATGGCTTTCCAGGTCTTTAGATCCAGTTTTATTTGTTTGGAAAGTGTTTTATAGTTGTTTTCCTATAATCGCTGTGTTTGTTTTGGTAGATAGATTCCTAAGTATTTTATATTGTCTAGGGTGATTTTAAATGGTGTTTCTCTTTCTACTTCTTGCTGCTCTAATGTGTTGGAAATATATAGAAATGCTGATGATTTATGTGCATTTATTTTGTATCCTGCAACTCTGCTAAAGTTGTTGATTATTTCTTCTTAGTTGATTCTCTAGGATTTTTTAAGTATACCATCATATCATCTGCAAAGAGTGATAGCTTAGTCTCCTCATTGCCTATTTTGATACCTTTGATTTCTTTTTCTTCTCTAATTGCTACTGCTAGTGTTTCTAGTACTATGTTGAATAATAGAGGTGATAATGGACATTCTTGTTTCACACCTGATCTTATTGGGAAGGCTTCTAATTTATCCCCATTGCATATAATGCTTGCTGATGGTTTTAGGTATATACTGTTTATTATTTTTAGGAAAGGTCCTTCTATTCTATACTTTTCAGTGTTTTCAATAGGAATGGATGCTATATTTTGTCAAAGGCTTTTTCAGCATCTATTGAGATAATCTTGTGATTTTTGTTGGTTTGCTTGTTGATATGGTCTATTATGTGGATGGTTTTCCTAATGTTGAACCATCCTTGCATTCCTGGTATAAATCCCACCTGATCATGGTGGATGATCTTAATTACATGCTGGAGTCTCTTTGCTAGTATTCTATTTAAGATTTTTACATCTATGTTCATTAGGGAGATTGGTCTGTAGTGTTCTTTCTGTGTTTTTGATCTTCCTGGCTTTGGAATCAGTACCATATTTGTGTCATAAAAGGAATTTAGCAGGACTCCTTCTTTACTTGTCATATCAAATGATTTGTATAGTATTGGGATTAGTTGCTCTTTGAATGTCTGATAGAATTCACTTGTGAATCCATCTGACCCTGGCGATTTTTTTTTAGGGAGTTCTTTATTGGCTTGTTCAATTTCTTTTTCTGATATAGGATTATTTAGGTATTCTATTTTTTCTGCTGTTAATCTAGGCAGTTGTATTTTTGTAAATATTCATCCATATCTCCTAAATTGTTATATTTATTGCCATATAATTGGGCAAAATAGTTTTTAATGATTGCCTTAATTTCCCCTTCATTAGAGGTGAGGTCTCCCTTTTCATCTTTGATACTGTCAATTTGGTTTTCTTCTTTCCTTTTTTTAATTAGATTGACTAGTACTTTGTCTATTTTATCTGTTTTTTCAAAGTACCAGCTTCTAGTCTTATTTATTAATTCAATAGTTCTTTTACTTTCAATTTTATTAATTTCTCCCTTGATTTTTAGTATTTCTAATTTAATTTTCATCTGGGGGTTTTTAATTTGCTCGCTTTCTAATTTTTTGAGTTGTATGCCCAATTCATTACTCTCTGCCCTTCTTAATTTCTTAATATATGCACTTAAGGATACAAATTTCCCCCTGAGTACTGCCTTGGCTGCATCCCACAGACTTTGATAGGATGTCTCATCATTGTCATTTTCTTCAATGAAATTGTTAATTGTTGCTATGATTCCTTCTTTGACAAATTGGTTTTGAAGAATCATATTATTTAATTTCCAATTAGTTTTTGATTTTCCTGTTCAGGTGTCCTTACTAATTATTATTTTTATTGCATTATTAACTGAGAAGGTTACATTTATTATTTCTGCTCTTTTGCATTTGATTGCAATGATTCTATGCCCTATTACATGGTCAATCTTTGTGAATGTACCATGTGCAGCTGAAAGGAAGGTGTATTCCTTTTTGTCCCTATTTATTTTTCTCCACATGTCAATTAAATCTAATTTTTCTAGGACTTCATTCATCTCTGTTACCTCTTTCTTATTTATTTTTTGGTTTGATTTATCTAGATCTGAAAGAGGAATATTTAGATCTCCCACTATTATGGTTTTACCATCTATTTCCTTCTTGAGCTCTGCCAGTTTCTCCTTTATGAATTTGGATGCTATACCACTTGGTGCATATATATTGAGCTGTTTTATCTCCTCATTGTTTATACTGCCTTTAATCAGGATGTAATGACCTTCCCTGTCTTTTTTAATCATATCTATTTTTACTTTGGCTTTGTCAGAAATCACAATAGCCACTCCTGCCTTCTTTTTCTCATTTGACGCCCAAAAGATTTTGTTCAAGTCCTGAACCTTACACTTGTGTATGTAGACCCGCCTCATATGTGTTTCTTGTGGACAACATATGGTGGGATTTTGGTTTCTAATCCACTCTGCTATTTGCTTCCGTTTTATGTGAGCGTTCATCCCATTCACATTCAGAGTTATAATTATCAGCTGTGCATTCGCTGACATTTTTGTATTCTCCCCTATTCCTACCCCTTCTTCTTAAACTATTTCCTTTTAAACCAGTGGTGTGCTATTAAACTGGTATCCCTTATCCCCTCCCTTGACTGACTTCCCTTTCTACCCCCTCCCTTGTTATTCCCCTCTTTTTGTTTTGAAGGCCTAATAAATTCCCTCCCCCTTCTTCTCCCCTCCCTTTTTTGACCTCCCCTCTCCCCTGCTCCCCTTGGTTTATCCCTTCTGACTTTCTCATTAGGGTTAGATAGAGTTTTATATCCCAATGGATAGTATAGCTACTCTTCCCTCTCCGAGTTGATTAAGCTGAGAGTAAGGTTTAAAAATTACCTCTTGTTGCTCTCTTCCTCTCCTTCTTATAATAGTATTTGTCCCCTCCCCATCCCATGCCCTCTTTTTGTGTAATAGATTATCCTATTTTTTAATTCTCTCAAGTTTCTCCTGGTGTCCCCCTCCATTCACCGTCCTCTTTCCCATCCCCCATATCATCTTAGACCATTTAGCACTCCACCCTCTCCCCATAAATCATTCTTCTGACCACTATAATAGTGAATACTTAATAGTGAATAGAGTTCACTACAGAGAATTATACATAGCATTTCTCCACATAGGAATACAGATAATTAGATCTTACTGAGGTCCTTAAGAAGGCAAATTTAAAAAATTATGAGTTTTCTTTCTTTCCCCTCTGTTTCTCATTTACCTTTTCATGTTTCTATCGATTTTTGTGGTAAGATATCAAACTTTCCATTTAGCCCTGGTCTTTTCTGTGCAAATACTTGGAAATCTTCAATTTTGTTGAATGCCCATACTTTCCCCTGGAAGTATATAGTCAATTTTGATGGGTAGTTGGTCCACGGTTGCAGGCCCAGCTCTCTTGACTTTCTGAATATCATATTCCAAGCTTTGCGGTCTTTTAGAGTGGAGGCTGCCAGATCCTGTGTGATCCTGATTGGTGCTCCTTGATATTTGAATTGTCTCTTTCTGGCTTCTGGTAAGATTTTTTTTTACTTGAATGCTCTTGAATTTGACAATTATATTTCTGAGCGTTTTCTTATCTGGATCGAAAGTTGACAGTGATCTATGGACCCTTTCAATGTCTATATTGCCCTCTTGTTGTAGGACTTCAGGGCAATTTTGCTGAATAATTTTTTTTATTATGGAGTCCAAATTTCTATTAATTTCTCCCTTTTCAGGGAGACCGATGATTCTCAAATTGTCTCTTCTATACCGGTTTTCTTGGTCTATCACTTTCTCATTGAGATATTTCATGTTTCCTTCTATTTTTTCAGTCTTTTGGCTTTGTTTTATTTGTTCTTGTTTTCTTGAGGGATCATAAGCTTCTAATTGTTCAATTCTAGCCTTTAAGGACTGGTTTTCCTTTTCAATCTGGTCATTTCTGGTCTTCAGTTGACTTGCCTCACTTTCCAATTGCGAAATTCTGCCTTTTAAACTGTTATTTTCTTGCCTGATTTCCTTTTGAGCTACTTCCCATTTCTCTGACCACATCTTTTCCAAGTTTCTCATCATCTCAGTTTTGAACATTTCAAGAGCTTGTGACCAGTTTTGATTATCTTGGGATGGTTCGAATGTGATTGCTTGTTTTTTCTCCTCTTCTGATTGCTCAGTAGTCTGGATTTACTCTCTGTAAAAGTTGTTGAGTGTTAAAGATTTCTTCTTGTTGTTGTTAATCTTTCTCTCTTTCTTCTGGACTTCTTGGATCTGGGTAGCTATCATTAGCCCAGTAGCTTCTCAGCTTTATCCTCCCGCTCAGGGTCTGTCTGCAGTCTTTTGGGTCCTGAGGTCTGAGGTCTGGTTTTTTCCAATGTCAAGCCCCCTGGTGGACCCTCTTGCTTGATCCTCTGCAGGAGGTTCCTTTACAAGTCTCAGGGCGCTGCTTCCACAGCCATATACCTGTCTGCACTGGTTCCCCACTCAGGGTTTCAGAGCCTTTGCTCCTGCCTGTGTCTGCCTCCGCCCGTGTCTCCACCTGCACCTGTGCTCTGCGTCCGCGCTCAGAGTCCGTGCGTGTTCTTCAGCTTTTTGGGGTCCTAAATCTTGCTGCTCTCAGGAACAGGCCCTGGAGCTGCCAATGACTCGATGGGTGCCCCAAACTTGCTCTATTTCTTTTGACCTGGCTTTGGCGCTGCGGGTGGTGTGTGTGTGTGGGGGTGAGGGGGTGGTGGTTGCTCAGCCAGCGATTTAGTGAGAGCTGTTTCACCCCTTTATAGCATGGAAATGTCCCGATTCCATGTACCTTCCATGCTGCACCCTGTTGTGGGGTTCCTCCGTTCGACTGGATTTGTTTTTATGCCCCCTTGAGAAGTCCTGTTTGTTTCGGTCAGGAGAGGTTAAGAGCTGCTTTTTACTCTGCTGCCATCTTAACCCGGAATGCTAGTTGTTTTTCAAAAAGATACTTTCTTAATAAGAAATCGAAGTTAATGAAGGGCTAACTGAAAATGGAAAATAATTCTAAGAATATAAACTGATAAATATAAAACAAAGGGTTTCTTATGCTCTGTGAGCTCTGTATGGAACGAACTAAACTGTTAAAACAATAAGTTTCAATTGTAGTTCTTCATAGCATTTAGGATCGAAGTTGTGGAATAAAAGCTTTAGACTTTGTAAATGAAATTCACATAATTTTGTTTTATTTCAGTTAAGGTTGGTTGGGGAAGAAAAGAATGAAAGTACAATAAATACAATGAAAGCTTCTTTTAGGATTTTTCCAAAGACCACTTATATCCTGGCCTGGAAAAACTTAGGATGGCTTACTTATATTTGCCCTATTTTATCATATAATTTACATGTGCATTCATAGATTACTAGTTGAGTCTGCAAAATTTAATCTTAAAATTTTTTTGATGCTTTCCTCAATGTGATTATTTCTCGACTATTCTCACCCTGCTCCCTCTCTGCCCTTTCTCATCCTATCCCTTTCTTCGTTACATCCACAAATACCAGTCAATTGGCACTACAATTTATTTTTGGCCAATCTGTGTATTCCTAAAGGTAAAGTACTTTCTTAGCTTTTGGATAGGGTGTCCAGATGAAACAAGAAATTTTCATTTAAAAAATATAATAAACAAGCTATTGGCCATATTTTGGGGAAAAAACTCTAAGGATATAAAGAGACAACTTTTACTCAGAATCCATGTTAAGAAATAAAAAATTTTAAGATATAAACTTTAAAAGTTATGCTAGACAATGAAAAGCTAAATTTCATTTTTCATTTTTTAGAATTGCTATGATATAAATAAAATTCCATTTTTTAAACCAGCAGTATTACAAAAGCATTACACTGCTCAGTTATATATGCCTTTAACACAACTTCCTTCATTCTTTATGCATAAGTGTATGAGCTTGTACATATACATGCATGCTTGGACCCTTACACATGCCTACATCTAACACACACACACTCACACCCCCTATGATGAACCTATATAGTTATTCTTTATTTTTTTTTAATGTTTGGACAATGTTCTCTCAATAAAGAGCTACAATTGGAAATTTTATGTGAGAGTATCTCCATTGCCATTTTGTTGGCTTCATTAGGAGGGTTGGAAGTGGTATAATAAAGAGGATGGTGAAAAAAACAAAAAGTGTAAAATGGCAGCATATGAAATATGAACCTAGCCAATATTTTGTGATTAAAGTACAGGCACCACTCCAAATCAAAATGATTTATAAAGTTTATTGTCTCACTATTAACAAAATGGTGAAAACTCTCTCTTAATCATATAGCCATACATGCATATATATACATATGTGTGTATAAACCTGTATGTATTATAGGTAAACCATAATTATCTTCCTTAATTTAAGGAACATGAGAATTGAAAGCCTTGACCAAAGGCAAAGTAGAAGAGTTTTAGACTGAATTTTTTACTCACTTTTCACTTCCTAACATCTACATACACACAACACCAATAGTAGTGAAAATTTGTTTTGTCGTGTAATCCTTTCATGTTTCTCAAACTCCATTTTGTCACTTGGGGCCCATCTGAGTTGTGACATAGTTTTTTTTTTGTTGTTGTTGTAGAATTTTATTAGCTGGCATGGTAAAATCTCTCTCTCTCTCTCTCTCTCTCTCTCTCTCTCTCTCTCTCTCTCTCTCTCTCTCGTGTGTATTCTGATAAGTTACTATCCCTTCTCTCATTCTTTGACATAATGCCATCAATGTCAAGACTGTCTGAGTTTAGAACATTGGACAGTCTTTCACTAGAGATAAGACCTAGTACAGCAGTGCTCAAATGCTGAGGAGAGAAGACTCCACTTCTTTTCAAGGATAGAAAGGAATTTTCCATCCTCATTTCAAGCTGAGAGGAAATGTTCCTTCTTCATTTGTAAGTGAGAGGGAAATACCCTAACTCTTTCCAGATGATTGAAGGGGTTGAAGGCCTTAGAAAAACTCTTTTAAAATCCTATTCAAATTTCAATTCAGCAAACAAATCAATGACAATCTGTACTGTTTGATTGTCTCCTACTCTTGACTCTTGCCCAGAGATCCACTGTTCGATCCAATAGGGATCATATAACCTCCCAGATGGGGGATTTGGCTGGTCTTTGTCCTTCTCTTCCTTGTCATCATATAGATTTCACTTTTGTTATACCACTTACTTGCCTCTGGACCAATGTAGCCTAACCACTGATTGCTAGTGCTGGTTAAGTGTCAACCTGCCATTAATAAAGTATCCTTTAATTACTCGTGGAGTTTTCTCTTCCTAACAGAATCCAAATGAACCAGATGGATGGAATACAAATCACATCTTTAGTTCATGAACTTCTGACCAAAACTGAGACTAGATGAACTGTTAGATGTGAAGGCTGAGTGAGTCACTGAACCTCATGTTTCAGCATTTTATACATAAACTGTTGCTCAGATCTGGAACAATTCAGTTAAGTAGCTACCCTGATAGCATGATGAGCATGATGTGGTGATTTAGGACTCAAAAGTAAGAGCTTAGCTGAGGAACCCTGTGGTTCAACAGAAAGGTTTTATCCTACTAGATCCATAAATCATTTACCAAGGCTGGGATTAGGACTCTCAGCAACTGCCTCAATATCATGATGAACATGGCTCTGTAATTTAAGACTCTAATGCAAAGGTGAGGGTCTTAATTGCATGCCTGAGTTAAAGCAAACTTTATTCCTTTTATATCCAAAAGGGCTGACCCAGGCTGTGACTAGGGTCCCTGATAGCGGCACTTTCATGGACAAGATTCCCTGCCCTCACCAAAGGGAGTAAGGGCCAGGACCTGAACTGTGTACTTCAGCACAGGGAACTCCCTCTCCATTCTGCATCTTAGATTTACAAGCTACTAACCAATCCTAGATGGGAATTCCAAGAATGGAAATGAAAGACATAGCTTTTGGTTTCTTTCTTTTTTGGAGAAAGAGTTGTTAATGCATTTTCTCTGTAATTATTTTATGTAAATATTTGCTACATCCTTACAAAGCAGTTAAATCTACATACCTTAGCTAAGTGATGACTACATACTCTTGTCTTGTATTCTATGAACTCCATTACCTTTAGAATAGAGGAACTTTCCAAGCATTGCTAACTCCAGGCTTTCACTAACCCTTATATTTCTAGTCAAACACAGAACACAGTGTTAGGAGCTCCAGTTAGGCTGTTTTTCTTATAACATCTTCTTGAATTCAAATTATCTTAGACACTTACTAGCTGTGTGACTCTGGGCAAATCATTTAAACCTGTTTGCCTCAGTTCCTCATCTATAAAATTGAGTTGGAAAGGGAAATGGCAAACCACTTCAACATCTTTGCCAAAAGAACACCAAATCGGGTTACAAAGCATCACATGCTACTGAAATGACTGAACAACATTGGTGACCAGAAAAAAACTAAAATAAATATAGTTTGCAGAGCTGTACCTAAAGCTACAGGGCATTTTCAGACATGACCAATGTATAAACTCAATGTGCTTTATTTTATTTTTTATTAAAATTAATTAATTTTTATTTCAATTTGAGATTTATTTGCAATAATGGAAGGTTTTTATGAGGGCAGGGGAGAGTGGGCAGGTAGTGATGATGGAGAGGAGAGGGGAGGTGTGGAGAGAAGAGGAAAGGGGAGGAAAAGAGATGAGAGGAAATGAGAAGGAAGACTAGTGAAATATTTTTTTAAAACCAGAAGTGGATAAAAAAGTGCATAAAGGAAAACAAACAAGAAAGCAAGATAATTTTGTTGTTATAGTGTTAAATTTCTATTAAGGTTTTTCTCACTTCTACAGGGTAATAAATTAATATCCATAACAGTGAAAAAATATCAATGTTCCTTCTGAATTATCAGAGAAAAAAGAAATTATGTTCAATATCTTTTTGGTTTTTACCCCCTACTGCATTTACCCCCTACCATCCCCTTTAAGCTTTAATGGAGGGGGAAACAAAAGATGAAGGTAGGAAACAAGAAGACTTCTTGGAGGAAATAGTACTTGAGGTAAAAGAAGAGACTATTGTGGTATAGTGGATGGACTTGGCATCAGGTCACTCTGAATTCAAATACAACCTTTGCAGTGACTAGCTATGTATCTTAATGAGTTAACTATCTCTCTGGACCAGTTTTCTCATTTGTAAAATGTGTTTACCTAGAAGGCCTCTGACTTTCCTTCTAAATCTAACTCTATGGTATTATATGCTTCTCCGAGTCTCAGTTTTTTTCTAAGGTTGGGACAGTAATGCCTGCTAATGCCTACATGCATATGAGTGTTGTGAAGTTTAAATGGCATCATGTATGTATTTTACAAACCTTAAAATGCTATATAAATGTGAAAAGGATTATTAAAAAGTGGAAGGAGTGCATTTTAGGCAGAGAGACAGGAAAAGGCAAAATGCCATTAAGGGACAGTAATCTGTTATGAAATAATGATTGAAAAGTAGTTTGGATCTGGATTGGGACTGGAGTAAGTTAAATGCTAAACTAAAGAGCTCCTATTTTACATTAGGGTGAAGAGAGAGGCAATGAAGGCTCTTGGGCATATAGCAACATGATTAGAACAGTGCATCAGAAAAGTCATATTAGCAGTTTCATGAAGTATGGATTGGAGAAGAAAAAAGTGAGAAACAAGGAGAAAGATGACGAGGGTATGGGAGTTTATCTTGGTGAAAAGTAAAGGGAGGTAGCAGTATAAGGAGATAATAAAGGAGATATATGAGAAATTAGTTTCCATTTTAACAGAATTAGGCTAATGAATGTTGGAGAAGAGACAAAAAAGAGGAATGAATCAAATATGACAATTTTTAAAAGGAGGTCTTATCAACAACAGCTGGGAAGTATTAGAGAGCTTGGGAAACAAATAATGTGTTTAGTGTTAGACCAATGATGGGCAACCTTTTGAGCTTGGTGTGTCAAAATTTGCCAAAAAATCAAGCATAACTTGGGTGAGGAAAAAAAACATAATTTTGTGATATTTATAGTTTAAATAAAAAAAATGTATAATTGTAATATATAACTGTATTTAATAAAACAAAATATGTAAATTAATATAAGTAGAATTGTCATCTATAGTGCACAGAGTGTCTACACTACACTACAGCAAATGTTTCATCCTCGGCATGCGGCCCCATACTTAAATGGCTACACATGTCAATGCTAACACGCATGTCATAGATTTGCCATCACCATGTTAGACACTGAGCATGAAAAGCATGTAGCTATTTGGCAGGCAATCTGAAATGTGGGACTAGTGCTCCATGAGTAAATCCAGGTACATGATGTAAGAGTTGTGAGAATAAGAGAGACTATCAAATAAAAAAGTACTGAAAGATAATAGCCAAGGACTGAAAGGCCTGGGGCACCACCATATTTAGAAAGGGAGAAGAGGAATATAAAGAAGATGAAGCAGAGAAGAAAGTAAGGAAGTTTCAGAGAGAAGAGGTAGGAAGAGAATCAGGAAGAATTAGTTTTAATAGAGGCCAAGGGAAAGGGGAGTATTAAGAAGGAAGAGATAGTGAGGAGCAAATAATGTAGAAGGGTAATAGAATGGCCTTGGAGAGTGCAGTTTTAGGAAATTGTTGAGGATGAAGCCCAAATAACAAGAAGGCAAGGAATGGTGAGTAAGTGTAGGCAATGGAAATAGATTTTTCTTTTTAGAACTGAGTAATGAAGGCAGAGAGGTGGCTCAGTGGATATGGATATAGGCCTACAGTTAGGAGGTCCTGGGTTCAAATCTGCCTGACACTTTTTTGATGTTTAATTCTGGGCAAGTCATTTAACCACAATTGCCTAGCCCTTACCACTCTTCTGCTTTGGAACCAATATACAAAAATTGAGTCTAAGAGGGAAGTGAGGATTTTTTTTTTAAATTTAGTAATCAGGGAAATGTGAGATAGTGATAAGCAGTATATAGGAAAAGTTTTTTGCTTCAGTTAAAAAAAAAATAACCTTACCTCACCATGTCTAGACCTGGCTCTCAATCCACTGAGCTACACAGCTGACCCTCAGTTTTGTTTTTTTTTAATATCAGAGGATACAATAAAATAATTTGAATCAATATGCTTTACAAATTATGGCAATATGCATTTAAAATATAATAGATCTGCTTGTACTTATACCTGAACAGATCTGAGTGTATTAAAAAAGATGAAGTAGTAAAGTGAATATGCTGGATAACTGCCACCCTTCTATCTTGGTCTGTGCAATTTTGCTTGCCTAGATAATTTATCCAGTATTTCCTTTAGTGTGGTGAGTTGGCAGTATTGATTTATGTAATATAAAAAATCCCATAATGACAAAGGACGTGTGGGGTATTACCAAAATGACCAAACATAAGAAAATTTTTTAGAGAGAATAAAATAACTACTGACAAATCTACAGATTCACTGATTCTCCTTTTCATACAAGTTTTTACAACATCAAATGAGTAAAACAAAAATTGGAGTTTAAAAACACTAAAAAAATATACAGGAGATATTAAGGCTCTTAAGAGTGTATCTTTGTAGAATCTCTATTTTTCTATTCATTTGTTCACACATAATACAATAGAGCTGAACAGGGAAATGCTACACATTTAAAACTCTGTCAATACACTAAGAAACAAACTGAAGAACAGCTATTATGTGTAGTCATTCTTATCAGCCTAGAAGTTAATAGTTTATGTCATATCTGATAGTTTTACCTTCAAAGCCATTCATTGCAATCTAATAACTATGACCCCCAAAGACCTCAATTTACATAAAAAGAAGGCACTACAGCTGCTGCCCAGGTATACAAATCCAACTATAAAGACAAAAGCTTTAAGAACTCATAATCTCTTATGTGGATTCATCAGGGATTACCGACTAATTGGAGGAACACATGAAAGTACCTTACAATCCAATTAGCACTTCAGTACAATTAAATAGTAGAGGCTTTCCTTTTCTATAGACACAGCTTTGATCTTTCAGTGGAAAGTATCTGTCCTTAAAGCAGCTGTTTTGATTTTTCCCCAGTAATTAGTGGTAATTGTAAACCTAAGTTTGACCTGCTATAAACAGAATGTTTTACTGCATTTGACACTAGAACCTTAAATCAGTATTCTCTTTTCTCTGTATTGTACTTGCTTATTAGAGGCCTAGCAATTCTGCTCAATATTTGAGGTATAAGGGTTAAGTATATACTAAATTCAGTTGAAATCAATGACCTGATCTTAAGAGCTTGGGTGTTTTCACTGATGCTTTTTAAGCACTATTACCATAGAAGATGATTGCATTTCACTTGAACAATATATTGTAGCTTTTCCAAAGACTGACTAATTAAACATAAGTTTTAGAAAGAGTTTGGGACCTTTGCATGCCCTAAAAAAATATGGTTTTTTTTATACCTGTACATATAAAAAAGATAATCAAATTTGAAAGGCTAAGTCACTAAAAACCATCTGTTAAGAAATGAATTGTTTAAGTTTGTAAAGATGAGCCAAAATATAGAATCACATCAGCTCAGTGGTGGAAGAGACCTCAGAGAACTCTAAGTTCAGTGTAACCAAAACATTCCTATAAAGCATATTTCCTTACTAAATAAATAAATAAAGCTATAAGAACACAGTTAAAATGATATGAGAAAGATGTAAAGTAAAAAGGCAATTATTTTTCCTCATTCTCAAACTATGTCTTCCTTAAGCCCAAGATTGTTTGTGGGCTCCAAAGTTACTCATCAACATTGTTTCATCTTTTTCCAAAGTATGTCAAAGTGTCAAAAAAAATGCAGATGTGGAGGAAAAAATGCCCATAATTCAGACTTATACTTTAGCAAAAAAAAGTAGGATAGTTGTCAAGATGCATATATATAGACATAGTTTGTATGAATTCTATATTTACAGAACTTATGAGGGCAATCCAAGTAGTGGCTATGGTCTGGATAGAATGGGGTACAGAGGTGTCAAACTTGTGGCTTGCTAGCAGCCAGAGGCCTAAAAAATTCCTCAACTCAAATTAAAAAGTAAACTAGAAATTAAAAAAACAATAAAAAATATAATGCAATAAAGATAATATTAATTTGGGGATTTTAGGGAAACAAGGAGTAGTGATTAATAGTTTTTTAAAAGAAGGAAGAAAACCATACCCAAGTATCAAACTCACAGATATAGCAAGCAAAATTCATTGACTGTAAAACAACAAGAAATACAAGAAATGAGAATTTAAAAAAAAGGAAAATGTAAAATGCTCATTAGCAAAATAACTTACCTGGAAATAGGTTAAGAGATAACTTAAGAATCATTGTAAATCCTGGAAAAACATGACCACAAAAATCTAGGATACCCCTATTTCAAGAAATCACAACTAAAGCACATTTAATAGAAATGGAAGGCAAGGTAAAAATTCACCAGAAAGAATTCACTAGTTACTTCCTGAAAGAAATTGTAAAACAAAAACTCTCAGGTAAGTCATACTAAAAATCCCAAGCTTCCAAATCAAAGAAAAAAAAATACATACAGCCAGAAAGAAAAAATTGAAATACCAAGGAATCATAGTCACGTTCATACAAGAATTTGCAGTAACTAAAGAATAGGAGAAAAAATCCTGGAATGTAACATTGTCAAAAGGGAAAAGATAAAGGCCTCAAATGAAGAAAAAATTACTCTGCAAGACTGAATTACTATAGATTGAGGTGGGATCAGGAATGAACATTTATGGAACAGATGACTTTCAAGCATTGATAAAAATGACAAAGCTGAGAAGAATCTTTCAACCATAAAAACAGGAGTAAAAAGAAACCTAAATAGGCAAATAAATTTGAATAATTTTTGGTAGGGGAAAAACAATGATAAACTTCTTTGATAAGATAATTTGATAATGATAAACTAAAAGGGGTTGTTCTTGTTTAATCTTTTCAGTTGTGTCTAATTCTTCATCACTTCATTTGGTACTTCCCTCTCTACCTCCCTCCCTCCCT
>NC_058130.1:295263418-295276567 GCF_016433145.1 Gracilinanus agilis | reverse complement strand
TTTCTTTCTTTCTTTCTTTCTTTCTTTCTTTCTTTCTTTCTTTCTTTCTTTCTTTCTTTCTTTCTTTCTTTCTTTCTTTCTTTCTTTCTTTCTTTCTCAAACCCTTACTTCCATCTTGGAATCAATATTTATTTAAGACTTAAGCACTTGATTTAAAGGAAGATGGAACAGACAGTTGTTTTCTACTCTGTATTTTCCACATATTCACTGGTTTCATTAAGATTTAGTGTTTCTATATTCCCAAACTTGAATGACAGGAGCAATAAGAAAGATGTCTGATGCAGCATGAGAACAGGAATGAATGTTGATTAGATCAACCACTTGTTGATTGGTGGCATATAGCCAGCTGATGCTTCAACTGTATCTAAGTTGGCAAAGATAAAGCATGGTCTGCTTAGAAAAGTTACATTACCACCAGTGTGTTTTTCTGTTTAAAAACTCTCCACCCCATTATTCAAGGAAACTATTTTATGTGATTTTTCTTGTCAATATGTAAAAGGAGAGAATGAGAATCAGTACTCTATTTTTTTAAACCATAATCCAAAATAAAAGATAAAATTTGGACAGTGTTACACAAACACTACATTCTCCTCCATTACCATTGACAGCTGAAGCGACTTCATTGTATTTAACCACAATGATAGTATGTATGGGCTATTATCAATCCATTAGACTGAAATGTATATGGCATTCTCAACTAAGTAAGAGCATGAAAACTTTTAAATGAATTTTTGGTTCATTTTTCAACATTTCTAATAATATTTTAGGTTAACAAAAATGTAAAAGAATGAGACAATTCATTTTTGGGAAAATAATTACAAGAATAACATAAATGAGGGGAGTTTCAAATAATAAGCTCTCACAAAATAGTGAAGAGCAGTAAACCTGATTCTTTATCTGGGAGTCATTGAGCACAAAGATTTGGATTAATTAGGCAAGTTACAGGACAACCCTATGTCTCCAATAGCCTACTCCAGTTTCTATCCTTTGGAAAATCCATTCAACAGTTAACACACTTCTCATTTTAGATGCTTTCCTTTCAAGCTTTTTCTATCTTCTGACACTTAGAAAGACACTCAGATAATACTGCAACTCAGCTAAACTTTCTACTATTGTTTGTACCTTCTATCATCAATTTTTTAAGTACCTCTTAGGTACTGGAGATACAAAGAGACAAATGATAGACTTTGCACTCACTGAGCTTATATTCCAATAGGGAAAATAACATATACCTATATTGGCACATATGTATGTACATATTTATTTATCTGTCTGTCTGTCTATCTGTGTGTATATGAGTGTATGTATGTATGTATGTATGCATGTATGTATGTATGTATGTATGTGTAGGAGGGCACTTTCAGGGCACAGAAGACTGAACACTTTCTCTAATTCCCACAACCTTTCAAACCTCTCCAATATGGGAAACATGAGAAAAAGATAAAATTATTTCAACTCTCTCCAAGATCTAAGACACCAAGAACGCAATGAATAACAGCAGAGAAGGCTCCAACCCTATCACTAAACATCTCCTCCTTCACTAGTCACCATGCTCTTATAGATTGCATAATTCCCCAACCCCAGGGCTGTAGCATAAAAAAGTCTCTGCTGAAACAATTCTCAGTCAGAGAATTGAGGGGCAAAGGGGCAGGAGGCTAGCACTAACCCTGACAGAAAGGAGCATCAAGCCAGGACCAGATTGTAGAGAGTTAAGAAGAGAGTGAGAGAAAAGTGAATGCACTGATAGGAGATAGTCTTGTCAAAGAGTTTGGCCACAAAACACAAGGGATACATGGGAAGATAGCTAATGGGGACAGATGGATCAGGTAGGAGTGGTTTTTTATTTTGTTTTTTGAGGACAGGGAAGATATGAGTGTGTCTATAAATAACAGAGATGCAACCAATTGACAAGGAAAGTCTGAAGATTAGTGAGAGTGTGAGAACAATCAACCAGAAGAAAATGGAATGGGACAGGATCAATTTATACATGTAAAATATTAGAATTAGTTCCCTTCAAGACTTATTTCAGAGACTTTCTGTTTCATTCTTCTAGGAATTCTAGTTGACCTTGTAGCCCAGCTATATTTTTTCTTGATGTTTTGCTTTTAGATGCCTTCAATTCTCTTCTTCTACGTTTGTATCTGGGGCATTCCTGTCTCCCCAATAGTTATTTATTGTTAGTATCTTTTTTTTTATTTACTCATTTTTCCAAGCTCATTTCCTGAATTCCAACTTTGTTTTATGGCTGGTTTCTGTGCACTTTTGGAAGGAATGTTAGAGTCTGTATCATTCTTGTTTGTATTATCTAGGATGTTATGTATGAATGAAGTATTGTGCCACTTCAAGTATCTCAGGGGTTGCTCAGACCAGGATGCTCCACTTTTGGCAGGCCTTAAGTGGTCTAATCAAAGCACAATTTGATCACTCAGGGTTCTCCTGGTCTAAGCTTTGCAAAAGCAAAAGAAGAACAAAGAGGGGGTGAAGGGAAAAACAGAGATAGAGAAAAGGAGAAAATGTAAAGGAGAGGACAGACTTTTGGGGGCAGAGCCAACATGGTGGAGTAGAGCAGAGAAGTTCCAAGTCACCATAAAAATCCTCTCCAACCAATATTAAAATAATGCCACAAAACGAATACAGGAGTGAAAGAACCAATAAGGAGACAGTGAAACAACTTTCAAGAAAACAAAAACCCAAAAGGTAGTCAGAGAACAACTGGGGCACTGGGGTGAGAGGAGGGCACAGATAGCAGGAGACTATACCAAAGAGTGAAGAGCAAGCCAAGAGCAAGTCATACATCTCCACCCCACATCTACTGCACCAGGTTCTGGACCTTAGTCCAAGCCAACATTCAGACCCCAAGATCCTACCTGGACAAATAGTGGTCTTAGCCAACCCACATCCCTTGAAATTTCAAACTGGTGGAGAAGTCTGGAGTCTCAACAGTCTGTGCTGAAGTGGGCTGATCTTTATGGGCCCAGAGAAAAGCTAGGAGTCCCAATATGGGCCTGTGGCAAGGATGTGGCTCTCAGTTCGGGGTGGCTGATAGTAAGGAAGCCTCCCAAATTTATAGCCCCCATCTTTTTGACTAAAGCTCAGGATGGAGCTCCAGGACAGGGCTACCAATGATGTACCCAATTAGAGCAAGTACACAGTAAGACCAAAAACTTACACCTAAGCCTGAGGCTACAATTCCAGTAGTTCTTGACTTGATCAAGAAGATCAAAGTAAGACCAAAAGCTTACAACCAAGTCTAAGACAAGTCTTTGAGCTATCAGGACCTCAATGGTTAACTGAATGAGCACAGGGAAAGGACTCTCAGAGCTCTCAACCCTCAGACCACCACATCATCCTTCAAGAACTGAAATTAGTAGAAACCCAGAAAATATGCTAAGAATAGCATCAAGGAAAGAAAGAATGTTTTATTCTGTTTCTGACTTCTCTGTCAAGGAAAAGGATATTCCTATTGACTAGAAAGGGCAGAATCAAAACATTTCTAATTGGGAGTTGATACCCCAGGCAATTAAGAAAATAAGAGTAATTGGCTACCCTTGATGAGTTCAAATTAGGACCAGAAGAATGAAAAGAATAGTCAGATAGTTGTGATTGCTGAGCTAATATCAAAGTCCTTAAAGATGATATAGAATGTCTAACTGGATAGAAGTAAAAATGTGATTTTCAAAAAATAGATACAATACAATATAAGACATAGAGGCCTATGAGTTTGATTTTGATTCCTGCAAAATTTTACAACAGATTATTAGTCTATAACACAAAAAAACCCATTTATTAAGTGCTTATTATATTCTAGATACTGTGCTCAGCACTTATTAAAAGGCTAGTTAGAAAATATCTGACCAGCAGCAGCATAGCTTACTCAAGGAAGAGATACTAGACTAATCTCATTTCCTTTCTTGATAGCATTATTAGAATAGTATGTTAATGTAATCTACATGAAAAAAATGTATCCTGCATGCCAATTCTTATGTAACCCTGAGTTCTATTCTGTTTAGAGAAAAAATGTAATTCATGCCAGCATCTGAGAACTTGAGAGAAAAGTATAAAAAAATAAAGATGTAACATGAAGTTCTCAGAACAGCTTTTGTAACTCCACTGTATCTCTGACTTTCTCTCTCTCTCTAGCCAATCCACCTTCCAGGATATCTGGAGCTGTCTGCAGGCTTCTGAACAAAGGTTAAGGCTACCTTTTGTTCACATAGAACTGGAAAGTGGATGCAGGAAGTGACAAAAAGAACTATCTTTTAAATATGATGATAACTTCCTGTGAAGGGGATTTTTTGCCCTTTGAACTTGGCCTTGGAGGAGCTCAGGTTGAGACCTCAGACTGTTTCCTCTTGAATTGTCACATGGGTAAGTTAAGGCTGACTCCCTTTCCTCGGCATTTCTGGAGGCACTAGCCTCTCCGAAGAGGCCTTGTCTTAGAGGAGGCCTCATGGCTAGGAGCCTTGTTTAATTAACCTCTGTGCCCTCTTTGCTGGGGCCTCTGAAATCCTGCCTGGTTCGGGCCTTCAGACCAGGCCAGAGTAACTAATTCATTCTCATTCATATTCTCTCTCTCTCTCTCTCTCTCTCTCTCTCTCTCTCTCTCTCTCTCTCTCTCTCTCTTTCATTCTACCTTCACTCTTCCTATTTGTAAATAAACTACCATAAAAGTCATTCTGACTTGGGTCTTCAATTTTGGAATTGGATAATTGATTCCTGGGCAACAAAACTCTTAAACATTCAGTCCAACCATAATTTTTACCTCCTACACTGACAAAGCTTCATTTTTCAAATATATAGAGAAAAAGAATGGAGTCAAATTTAAAAAAAAACAATTCATTACCCAAATGATAAATGGTCAAAGGATAGGAACAGTGGTCTCCAAAACTACCTTTAGTCATATGAAACAATGTTTCATATCACTATTAATTAGAAATGCAAATTAAAACACCTCTGAGGTACCAACTCACACCTTTTAGACAGGCTAATATGACAAAAAAGGAAAATATGTTTTGGAGGGGATTTGGGAAAATTGGGACACATTAATATGCTGTGAATTGATATAACCATTATGGATAACAATATGAATAACAATTTGGAACCATGCCCCAAAGGCCGTCAAAGTGTGCATACCCTTTGACACAGCAATACCAATATGAGGTCTGTATTCCAGGGAGAACAAAAAGAGGGAAAAAGGACCTACCCTGCACAAAATATTTATAGCAGCTCTTTTTGTGGTGGCTAAGACCTGGAAAACTGAAGGGATATTCATTATTTGGGGAATGGGCATACCAGTTGTAATATGTGATTATAATAGAATACTACTGTGCCATAAGAAATGACAAAAGGGAAGATCACAAAAAAGTCTGGAAAAACTTAAATGAAGTGATGCAAAAGGAAGTGAAAAGAACCAAGAAAATGTTTCACATAGTAAAAACAATAAAACATGATGACAAACTGTGAATGACATAACTATTATCAGCAATACAAGGATCCAGGGCAACTCCAAGGGATCCATGATAAAAAAAAAAAAAAAAAGGCTATTTACCACCATAGAAGGAACTGATAGAGTATGAATGCAGTTTAAAGCATACCATTTTTCAATTCATTTCCTTTATAAGTTTTTTCCCCTAGTAGAAGCAATATGTATCTTCTTTCATAGCATGATGAATAAGAAATATACATAAGAGCACATGTACAACCTATATCATATCACCTAATTCAGGGAGTGGGGTGGGTTGGGAAGGAAGAAGGGAACATGGACTGTAAAATGTTAGAAAATGATTATTAAAATTGTATCTATAGGGGCAGCTGGGTAGCTCAGTGGAGTGAGAGCCAGGCCTAGAGACGGGAAGTCCTAGGTTCAAACCCGGCCTCAGCCACTTCCCAGCTGTATGACCCTGGGCAAGTCACTTGACCCCCATTGCCCACCCTTATCACTCTTCCACCTATGAGACAATACACCAAAGTACAAGGGTTTAAAAAAAAATTAAAAAAAATTGTATCTATATGTAATCTGGAAAAAAAAATTTTAAAAAAGAGACTTTGGTTCTCACCATCAAGAACAATAAATAGTCATGAATATTGGCCTCAGTACTTTCTGATTTAACATTAGTTCTTTCTCTTTTAGATGAAGAT
The DNA here is from genome assembly GCF_016433145.1 of Gracilinanus agilis. NCBI lineage: Eukaryota > Metazoa > Chordata > Mammalia > Didelphimorphia > Didelphidae > Gracilinanus > Gracilinanus agilis. The sequence continues at coordinate 295,270,429 of NC_058130.1, read as the reverse complement.
TAATCTGGAGGTTCCAATTTGAATTTTATAAGATTAGGTAGCTCTTAAGAGGCTGTTTTTGGGTCAAGAGAAAAATAATCTTGTGACCCAGACTGTCTGTAGCTAAAATAAAGATTGTCTGGCAGTCATGCTGCACTTGGCACCATTTAGGGACCAACACTATGTAGAAATTGTACTAAGAAGTAAGCCTGTGAGGGGAAATTGAAGTGGGAAAGGGAAAAGTATGCCCCTAAAGCGTAGGGGATGAAACATTTGTACTTTTGTTTATGCTATATCTTCAAAGTAAATATCTCCACCACCATCCCCTTAAAACCTTTATCTTCCTTTTTGGTATATGCATCAATTCTAAGACAAAAAGAGTGGTAAGGGCTATGCAACTGTGGTTAAGTGACTTGCCCAGGGGCACACAGTTTGGGTGCATCTGAGACCAGATTGATCATAGGTACTCCTAGCTCTCAGCCCAGCGTTCTATCCTTAAAAGTTAGTGTACACTAGTCCCTGATCACTTAGGGGAAAAGGACACAGTTATAACCTAGAACCATTGCATTTGAGAGAAGAAATCGGCACGAATTTAGGGTTAGGGTTAGTCAGAACATCCTTGTTACATGTATTAGGCATTTTAGAAGCTATTCTCTAGCCTGTGCTTAGATCTAGGGTATTTAATAAATAGTTTATATATACTTACTTCAGACTTGGAAGACTTGCTTCAGAACAAAACATATCAGTTCTTATATTTGTTTACATACATTAAAATTCAAAAAATGCTGCTATAATTTAAAAATACTAATAGAAATGCTTCATTGTTACAAATAACATATTTGCTTTTTTGTAGTTATCAGATGTATTACAAAGTAATATCTCCATAAATCAAGAATATACTTAAACTCTTAGGTAACAGAAATAGCTAAAAGCATTTGCAACCAAAGCAGAATTTTGCAATTTTAAACTTAAAAAAAAAAAAAAACAACTAATAAACTGTCTACCATTTCTGTTTTCGATCACCATTTCCTGGGACTTCAAAAGAGAATTCATTTAAAAAAAAAAAAAAAGGAAATATAATGTTAGTCTTATGGTGCCATACAAAATGTCATATTTTTGTTATGGTTTCTAAACATAGAAAAGAAAACCTAAAACTGTTAAGAGTTTCTTGTCAAACTTATACCCACTTTGCCAGAAGCAAACTGAAAGGAAAAAATATCAATATCCTTTACTCTTGAGGTACAAACAGAGATAAGGGTTGAATAGCATGAAAAATACAGTGCATTAACATGCATTTTTCAGCATATGTAATTAGTTTCAGGTAATTTTTTGGTAGAAATAATTAAGTACATTTTAGTTGTTAAAGAGTTGTATTTGGTTTTCTGGAATGGAGAAGATAAAGACTGGCCTTTGTTAAAAAAATCAGAATGAATTAATATAGAGTAGGATAATAACCCACTATGTCATCATGCCCAAAGTTCACCAATTGCTTTTTGTGGAAATTTGAAAATGTCAAGTTCTTTTTAAACACATGGCCAATTTTGTCTAAATAAAAAGTAACAAAATAAGAAATGACAGAAGGTCAGGTGAGAGACTCTGCAATCCACCGTCCTTAATATTTTATAATCCATGAGAAACAAATTTGCCACAAATGCCTTTGAAAGAACAAGTTTGATGAATAAACTCCTGTGACCAAATTAATTAGGAAGAGAAGCTTCTGTCTTGTGATGTTATTTCCAGTTTTTGAAAAAAAAGTTATATGCTCCTTCAAAGCATATTATGTATGAGGATGATTATGCCTTTAACTGCAGGCATCAGGTTACAATAGTGTGGGGCCAAAGGTCACAAAAGAAAGTTGAGAGTACAATGATAAAATAACCAATCTTGTCATTACTATCTACATAACATTGTTTGCATCCATCCTTTTCTCTCTATTCACACAGCCACCAACTTAGTTCAGGCCCTCACTACCTCTCTTCCTCAAGTCTCTCTCCATTCCTAATCTTCCTTGGAGCACAGCTTCCAATGTTGTGCTCCTAAAGCACAGATCCTACCAAATTGCTCCCCTTCTTAATAAACTCCACTGCCTCCCTATTCCCTTTAGGATTAAATATGAACTCATTTGTTTGTCTTTTAAAGCTTTTCATGGCCTTGCTACACCATGTCTTTCCACTCTTATTAAGCCATTACTCTATTCTAGCAAATTCACTCTCTTACTATTATTCACATATGACTCTCCATCTGTGTGTCTTTTCAGGGACTGATGCAAAAGGAAACACTTCTGATGAGAAGAAATAATAATACCGATGTGCTCACATAAGGAACTAAGCAATAAACTTAGATCTAAAATGAGTAAGTTGCAGATAATGAATATAAGTATGCGGCATAAATAAAAAAACATGGCCATACTTCTAATAGTGCTGGGACTCAGAATGAGCTGAGGCTGATATGGGAAGCTAAAGATAGCAAAAAAAAAAATTTTTTTTTAACCTGTTTTGGAGGAAAGAAGGGATAGTCGAGGTAAAGGAGAGGATTACCAGAGAGAAGACAAAGCTGCTCCATTCTCATTTTTACCTCTGTTTTCACTGTTACAGAGAATGAGCTTTGTGCTAAAAATGATAGTATAAAACTAGCAAACAGAGAACAGACACTCAGGATAAGTAAGAGGTAGTTAAGAGAGTATGTGTTAGCTGTTGATGAATTTGTCACTTCATCCAGATGAGTCATATCCTTGAGTACAGAAAGAAATGGAAGATGTGACTGCTATGAAACATTATTATTGATATGAAAAAGACTGTGGAGAACTCAAGAGGTACTATAGGACTGGAGAAGGGCAAATGTCCTGATCTGAAACAAAAGGAAAAGAATAGAGTCTGCAAATGTAGGCCAGGGACCTGGACTCTAAATCCTAGGACAATTCTTGAATGAATCACTGAAGAGAGGGATAATGAACATCTAAAAAAGGAAGTGGTGATTACAAAAGCATGGCTTCCTCAAGAAGAGGTCATACCAGACTAACCTTTTTTCCTAAGCTTTTTTATATATTTCCTTATATAAAACCATGGAAAACTTATTAATGAACTATTTCTCTTTAGGTAAATTTCAAATCTATAATTTCTTTGTTTATTTATAAACAGAAAAAACAGTATCAATGCCATATATGTGCTTCTAAAATACCAAAATGTTTTAAAAACAGAAAAAAAAAGAAAAACAAGTCTGTAGAGTATCATATTTTATTAGATAATATCCCACTAGATGCAAAATCTTATGCTTTTATGTTTTTTCAACACATCACAAAATACATGAAGTGGTTTGCATATCTTACAGCATATACATGTCAGTTATTATTGTCATAATTATCATCATGATTAGGATTGTGGTGACATACCATATTAACATTTGTTTCTACTAATATAAAAGGCCAAATACATAAAATCTAATCTAATTTGTCTAAAATCTTTGTTTCTATCTAGGTTAGGTATTTTAAGGGTAGAAAAATGTCATGCATGTAACTTTTGTTTATTAGGTATAAAATGTTCCATAGATTTATTTAAATTATACTTAAAACATATTTATGTCAAATTAGGAGAAGCTAATAATAAATAACACATAAATACATTTTCTATATCATTTCTCAAACAGTTTTACTTTATGGGATTTCTGAAATTCACTATGAAAGCAAATTATTTATTATTTATATATGTATATATAATATACATTATTTATATGGTGAAGTATTATTTATAATTCTACAACCATGACCCTCAATTTCTGGTTATACTTGTAAATTATGTGTGATCTTATTGATTAAGAAGAGGAACTGCTTTAATTATAAAATAATGATAGTTACGTATTAAGAAAGCATTTATAAGGGGCTCTGAAATGTTCTGGGACTTGATAGGCATGTAATAAACACTAGTGGACCCTTCCTACTATATGTAGTATACATACTATAGTAAATACATACCAGTAAATTTGTAGCTGGTGATAAAGTATATGGTGCCGGGCCTGGAGTCAGGGAAGATCTAAATTAAAATCTGATCTCAGACACTAGTAAGTTGACTTGAGGCAAATCACTTAATCTCTATCTGCCTCAGTTTCCTCAACTGAAAAATGGAGATCATAAAAACATCTATCCTTCCCCCCTCAGCATTTTTGTGAGACTGAAATGAGATAATGTAAAAAACAAAAAACAAAAATACAACACTTAGGCACAGTTGCTGGCATATAATAGGCATTATTATATAAATATTTAATCCCTTTCTCTTCCCTTGTCTGAAATTGTGACACAAAATATGAATGGACAAGAGAGATATGGTTGAAGAGACACTGATATTCAAGTCAAAGAGAATCTTGAATCTAGACATTTTGCCAGAGAAAGGTTTCAATGAGCATAACTATTCACAGAATAAAGTCTTCAGTAATGATAGTCAGAAGCTAAATAATTTTTGTTTCCTTTTAAAATGTTTCCTTTAGACCAAGATCCCACTCAAATCTAAATCACTGTCTTGAATACAATATATCCCATCAACATCTCAAATTCAGTATGCCCAAAACAGAACTTGTCTTTTTCCCTGAATCCACTTCTCTTCCTAATGTTCTTATTTTTGTCAAGGGTGACACCATCCTTCCAATCACCCAGAATCATGCTTTCAACCTTAAGACTGATTCTTGATTCTTTCCTTTCCCTTATCTCTCACTGTGAAGTCTAAGCCCTTTTATGTCTACTGTATCTTTTTCATCTGTTCCTTTTTCCTCACCCACGTATGCACTACTATCATTTAGGCCCTCATAATTTCTCATCTAGACTATGGCAATAATTTCTTACTTGGTCTATAAACATTCAGCCTTTCCTCCCGTCAAATACATATTTTACACACCTACTAAAATGCCATTCCTAAAGCACACGTCTACTAATGTCCTAGTGGCTCCCTATTGCCTCTGGGATGAAAAATAATCACGTGTCTCTAGTTTACCTTTCCAGACCTATATTCAACAGGAAAGCCAATCTGGCTTCTTCTTTCCTAATACTGGACATCCTACCTCCTGTTCCTACACCTTTGCACAAGATTCCCTCTGCCTGCTGGTCAGACCTTCTTTACTTGTATTTCTAGAAGACTAACACTTCTTATAAAAGTTTATTAGGCCTAGGGACTGTTTCCTGATCTCTCCAAGATACTACTTATGACTTTCTTTACTGAAATTACATTATATTTACTTTAATATAAGAAACTGCCAAATAACATGACTCTCACTATCCATGCAATTTAGAGAAGGGCATTGATTGCCTAGAGCACTTAAGATATTTATATGTGAGAGGCAGGATTTGAATGTAGTTCTCCCTGAGCTGCTAGGCTAGCTCTCAATTTACTACATCATATATTTGGATATACATGTGCATATTGTTTTTATGTTTAAAATGTTAGTAAAGGCAGAGAATTTGGTTTTCCCATATAAGTCTCCAGAGCTTAGCCCTGTACAAAGCACATAGTAAGCACCTAATAAATGATTGTTGTTTGAACCATAGACTTCCATAATCTAAGTCTTGGAAATTGTACATAAGAAATATCCATTGATTCAAAACACATTTAACTAAATGCTCATTATGCTCAAGGTTCTATACTAGGTGCTACGGGGGTTACAGATATGAATAAAACATTGTCCATGCTCTCACAGAATGTATAACAGAGTAAGAAGATACAAATAGCAATAATACAAGAAAGAATGTGGTATCACCAGTGAGATACAAAAAATGATCAGTAGGAGTTCAAGAGAGAACACTTAAATCAGTTTTTGCTAGGACCATCAGAATGGTATTTGAGTTGGATAAGACTTTAAACATAAATACTTAAAAAGCTAATCTGACTTAAAAAAGAGCAGGAAATTAATAAATAAAAATGGCAAATAGGCAAGTTAGAAACCACACCAAAACTAGTAGAAATTAAAAAAATAATAATAATCAAAACATTCTATATAGTGATAAACCAACAAGACTGAAGACATGAAAGAAATTATATATTCAAAAATATAAAATAGCCAAATATCAGAATGCCAGATCAAAATCTTAAATAATTCAATCTCAGAAAAGGAAATAAACCTAGCTGTTAAGGAAATACTGAAGAAAAAAAAAAACTCCTGGTCCTGAGAGATTAGATTTACCAGAGAATTCTATCAAACTATTAAAGAATAATTAGTACCCATACTTCAAATATTTATGCTCAAAAATTGAAAAAAAAATGCTACAGGAATCCTTTTTATAAGATAAAAATAGTCCTAATGCCTAAAACAGAGGAAAATATAAAACAATCCTAGAGAATCAGCAAGGATACTGATAGTTAATAGCTTCAGCAAAGTTGTAGGCTACAAAATAAATCCTTAAAAGTCAACAATATTGCCATATAATAAATGAAATCTAAGAAGTAAGAATTGAAAGGGAAATCTCATTAGAAATAATTACAAAATGTATATAATATCTCCTGATGAACCTATATCAACGTAGAAAACTTGTATAGATTCAATTACAAATTGCTCCAAAAAAAAAAGAACTTAAATTACTGAATATATATTCAGTACATCATGCTAATATAATAAAAATAACAATATTACAGATTAATATGCATTTTAATGCTATATCAATAAAATTATCAAAGAAAAAATATAAAAAAGAATACAGACCTTGATAAAATAACAATAAAATTTGGTTGGAAAAAAAAACACACAAGATCTCTACTCTCAAAGGAAATGATGAAAAGAAGGGCAAAGAAGAAATAGAACTTCCAGACTTCAAATTAAATCACAAAGCAGAAGTCATCAAAAGCATCTGTTAATGCTTAAAAAAAAAGAAATATCAATGGAACAGACTAGACAAGGGAAAATCAGAAACAACAAAACTTAAAAATTTAGGGTTCCGGGTTAAGATGGTGGCAGAGTAAGAAGCAGCTCTTAACCTCTCCTGACCAAAACACACAAAACTCCTCAAGGGGACATAAAAACAAGTCCAGACAAACGGAGGAACCCCACAACAGGGCACAG
>NC_058130.1:295171342-295254030 GCF_016433145.1 Gracilinanus agilis | reverse complement strand
AAACTGGAAAAGGAGGGTATGTCCTTCAATTGGGGAATGGCTGAACAAACTGTGGTATATGCTGGTGATGGAATATTATATTGTGCTAAAAGGAATAATAAACTGGAGGAGTTCAAGGTTACCTGGAAAGACCTCCAGGGGCTGATGTAGAGTGAAAGGAGCAGAGTCAGAAGAACACTGTACACAGAGACTGATATACTATGGTAAAATCGAATGTAATGGACTTCTGTACTAGCAGCAATGCAATGACACAAGACAGCTCTGAGGGATTTATGGTAAAGATGCTACCCACATTCAGAGGAAGATCTGCAGGAGAGGAAACATAGAAGATAAACAACTGCTTGAACGCATGGGCTGCGGAGGACATGACTGGGGATGTGGACTCGAAACTACCACACCAATGCAACTAACAACAATATGGAAATGGGCCCTGAACAAGGACACATGTTACAACCTGTGGAAATGTGCATCGGCCGTGGGTGGGGGGAGAGTGGGTGGGGGGGGAGTGAAGGGGCGAAGTAGGGGCATAAAGTATGTAAACAGGTTAAAAATGAATATTAATAAATGTTTTAAAAAAAGGTAAATTTAAAAAAGTGTTTGGTATCTATGATATATAAACAATAAATATGTATATACCTTATAGTCATTCCCTGACAGGTAAAAGGTTAAAGAACATGAACAAACGATTCTCAAAAAAAGAACTGTAAATTATTCATAACCATTTTAAGGAATGATCTAAATTACTATTAATAAGAGAAATGCAAATCAAAATAAACTTGGGGTTTTACCTCGTAACTGATAAATTGGTGGAAAATGTCCAAAATAGCCACTGTAACAGTCAATGTAGAGGGGTTATATAGAATGATAGGTACATTACCACATTGTTTGGTAGAGCTATGAAATGTGTATAATTTGGAGAGTATTTCAGAATTATGCAAATAAAAAGGCCTCCTCTCTGAGGAGGTTTTGTGGGTGCAACTCAGGGTCCTCCCTGCCAGGCTGAGCCCTGAGCCCAGCACTGGAGCAATACTTAGTGTGATAGGCTAGACATCTTCTCTATCCTCTTTTTGCATTTTTCTACTTTCACTCTTTCTACCTCTTAGTAAATAGCTATTAAAAGTAATTTTGACTTGAGCTATATAATATTTTAAATCAGTGACCACCATATTATTTTAGAATTCTCACATATTTAGTCAATTCCTTAATTTAATTCCTTACAGCATTTAGGGGTCTTATAGAAGGGATTCTTATATTACATAGGTAATATTAAACGTTCTGTTATAGTTGAAAAAAAAAAACTCCACTATCCCTGGTGTCAGAGGAACAGAGTCCAAAATGTGTTGCCCCCTGGTATCTTTGTGACTTTGGCCACATCATTCCATCTTCTCTTAAGTTCATTCTTCTCATATGTAAAATTACTAAGTCTATGATCTTCTAATTCTTCTAAGATCCACTTCAAATAAAATTTCTAATTCTAGAAGGTTTAAGTCCAATACTGACATCTTGCTAATACATTGTAGTGAATTTGGTAAAAACTCAATTAACTTTTATTTTCCCTGAAGTTGCACCTGCATAAAGTCTCTGATTACAAGCTATGTTTACACAGGTGCAATCACCTTTAGTTTGGGGCAAAAATGAACAAAATTTCAAATTAACCAAGTAATTATATCTCTGTAGAGCTGCGTAAAGTGGATACACAAAGATATATTCCATTAAGTTGACTATAAAATCAGTGTAAATTGAGCCCTGTTTCACTTGTGGTCATCCCTTATAAAAAAGGAAATTTACTTTAGGATCAGTAGGAGTAAGAGGTATTTGACAAATATGACAAATATGACATATTAAAATAAGCAATGTAGGGAAAAAACAGGGAGCATATGGCAGGATCAATTAATACAGAACAAAGTCTATCTGTCTACACACACACACACACACATCATGGAGTGGAAATATGGGCTCATACATAGTTTAGTTAGGTAAATTCATGATTCATGTTGAGTTCGATAACAGAATCCATTGATAAATGGAATCACTGATTGATACCACTGACATGGATGACTGCTGGTGGAATGTCATAGGTTCTGTCATTGGTCTTTTTCTACTTAACATTTTCATTGGTGGCCTAGATGGAGGAATAAATTGATTGACCGATGATATGCTTGGCAACTGTGTGAATGAAATCATGTTGGTGGGGGGAGCTAATAATATTCAGGATGATAAAATGGAAGAATTTTAAATTTTATTTTAATTAAATGCAGAATCTACCAAATAAAGTAAATTTCTTCTTCAGGAAGCATGCCAAGATCTAGCAATAGCTTTGAGTGTAGGACCACAGTAGAATAGAATTTAGTTTGCAAATTTGATGATGGAAAAGTAAATTTTATAATTATCCTGTGCAAATGTAATTTATACACAAAACAGAAACTCAGTAATCTCAACTTTCTAGCAAGATAGATGTTAAACTCTGAGTAATAAAATTTCACTAAAGTGCGTCATAAAATCAAAACATAAATTGTTCTTAATATCTCCAACAAAAGAACCATTATATTAATATTAAGTGAATGCTTAAAAGCACTTAAATCAAGATGATGCATAAGCCATTTATGTTCAAGGTATGCTAGTTCATTTTCCAAGAAGGAAAGCAACTATAAAAAGATTTTTTAATATACATTGTTAAAAATAAAGAAATAACAAACCTCAAAACACTGTATTGTACCACAATACAACTGGTTATTAAGTGGCAACATCACATAACATCCAGACCATAATGTAAGACAACAGAATGCAAACTCAGTATTCTGAGGTGATGTATAATCACTAAAACAAACCTGGGCTTGATTTATTTTACTCTAGGAAAATGTAAATAGAGCAGGTGATGTGTTTTTATAAAGATACACTGCAAATATAAACCCTGAAACTTTAGTCAACAGTGTGCTCAATAATCAGAGGGAAGAGAAGCACTTCATTGTGGAGTATTTTTTCATACATAAAGTATTTGTTTTTTTTTAACTATAAGCACTGTAAACTCTTTAACAGTTCACTACAAATTCTTTTAGGGAAGGAGGGAAGAGTAAGAAGTGCGTGTGTATATGGATGTGTGTGTTTGTGGGTTTGTAATAAACAAATCATCAATTATATTAAAATCTTCTATATGAAAATATTGGCACTGTTATTAAACATTTTAATTGAATTTAATGTTAATATCCATTTCAATGCTGGAAATAAAATTTCAAAATCTCTAGGTGCACTTGGTCTAGATGATTTCTGAAGTTCCTTCAAGACAAAAATTCTACATTACTTTGAATTAAATCTGTACCTGAAAGGTGAAGGATGAATAAAACATTTTTTATATTCTAAGATAATAGGATACTAAAGGATATAGGATGTATATAATACTATACCCATATATTCTGCTATTTAGTGACTACCCCACTTGCATTTATTTTTGCTTGCTTTCTCTAAGCCTAGAATGTTCTCCCTCACCTCCATCTCCTAACTTTCTTCTAACATCTAACATTTAGTGAGCTAAAATCCCATGCTGTCCAAGAAACCTTTTCCAATCCACCTTAATGATAGAGCCTTCTTTTGGTTGATTATCTCCCATTTATTTTATATGTATCTTGTTTGTACACAGGTGTTTGCATTTCTCTCCGCAGTTAGACTGAGACTTGAGAGCATGGATTTTTTGTTTTTGTTTTGGGTTTTCTTTGCAACTCCAGTGTTTAATTAACAAAGTGTTAAAGAAAGCACAAAGAAAGCATTTAATAAATGTGTTGATCTGACTTGACTTGCTCAGGTCACACAAGCTAAGTACTTGAAGAAAGATTTTGACAGAGGTCTTCTTGTTCCCCAGCACTTTATATATGATATGCCACCAAGTGACCTCCAAGAGAACCTGGGTTCTAGTACTGGCTCTGCTATGTTAGCTATTTGAACAGACAAGATATGTGACCTCTTTAGGCTACAGTCTCTTCATCCATAAAATTTTAGGAGTGAAATGCATAATTTCTATGTTTCTATAATCTAATAATCCTAGTTGTCTGGTTAATTACTATTTGGATTAGTCAAACACCTTGGAAGGAGTGTCAGGCATAATCCCAGTCTGTTCCCTTTTAAACTCTGATTAGCCAAGAACACTGGTAATGACAGCTCCATATACAGTAGCTGTCAGGGCCTATTGCTATCAAAGTCATATCACTGTATAACATACACCTGCTATTTTGTCTTTGTTTTAACAGCAAAATGGCTTTTAAAAAAGGTAGAAAAGGATTATACTATAAATCTGGCTGTTCTTTGGTAGTTAGGACTTTTTTCTATAATAAAGTAAAAATACTGTATCTTGACCCTGACTTTACTTTTAGTAGAGGTAACTCTTATGCTAACTTGGAATTCCTACAATTTCTTTTAGGGTCATTTCTGCTTTCAACTTGGGTAACAGGAAAGGTTTTTGGACAGTGTAAAACATATTTTTAATAGAATTTATGTGAAAGCTGCCATGGCTGCATCTATTAGGAAAGAAAGTGTTATGAATATTCAGAACACATCATAGAACTCTGCATTTGGAAATGACTGCCAAAGGAGAGGGGGTATAAAACATAGGAGAGTAATGATAATCTAGCCTTGCATAACAATAATCTAGCCATTTTCTTATATCCAATACCATATGAAAAAAAGTTATATAATCTTTCTTTTGGTGGGTAGGCTAGAAAAATTAATAAGGCACAGGAAAGGCAGAAGTACATCTTTCCACTCAAAACTGAACTGAAAAGTTTAGTTTTCTTAATTATGGAGAAGAAAAGTCTTTACTATGTATTTTAGGGTAAAGAGTTTGAAACTATTTAGTGTTTAAGAAATGTGATATTGTAATTTAACTCATTCCATGGAAGCTTCAAGATTCACATGCCAAACAAACTTTTAAAGAAATATGCAAGGGTTTTTCATGACATCAGGTTCTGTAGAGAACACTAATATTTGACACTTACTGAGTTATTTAGTGTCATCAAAGTGCAGAGAATAATCCTTCCTTTATAGAGTTATAATTACTGTTGACAAAATTTTAATTTAACTTTTCGAATGATTTATGTTGAAAAATGGGAGGCAACCAATATATAGTTCAGTATCAAAGTATTAACACTGACAGAAAGCAAGGTTGATAAATGAAGGTCCAATTCTGGCACAGGAGTCTATCTTTATTGTAGTCACAGGGTACTGAGTATGTGCTGGAGGGAATCATTTGGCTCTCAGTCAGTCAATAGGTGTATTAAACAGTCACAGTAGGAAATTTGACTGGCATAGAAAAGAGGTTTTGGATATGAAATGCAATAAATGATAGACTAAATAAGTCATAAATTCAATCATTTCTAGCTGGGAGTAGGAAGACTAAATAGAATCTTCATAGTTCAAAAAATTCCAATGAAATCCAGCTTTCAATGACATGTAGTGTTTCAACTTGCCCAATCCTTTACACATAAAAAAGTTTGTGAAACCTTTCCACCCACTGGGACTTTCATTCATGAATGAGTCAGCCAGGTTCCTGGAAACATTTCTTTAGGTACTTCCTATTTGGAGGGACTCTCTGCTCCCAAATACTGTTACAAATGTAGAAATACATAGGATTACAAATTAGGAGTTATTTTAGAGATCATCTAATCCATCTATTCTTTTAAGATGAGAAGACTGAAGCCCAGAAAAGGAGGAGAGGGGGAACTTCCCAAGGACAAATACTACAGTTGAAAAGTGGCATAGCTGACATTAAATCAAATTTTAAACACAATTAGCTCTTAGGAAAGACATTTCTAAAATGACATAGTAAAATAATACCTACAGAACACTATTCCCCCCCAATAACTTAAGGCACACTCTTCTTCAAATATACACAGTATTGGGATAATGGGTGCAAATTTGAAGTAAAATGGTAATGACACACACACATAAAAAACACATTGGCCAAAGCACTATACAACTCAACAGGGCATTGAGAGTGTTGACTTGGAATCTAGAAACCCCCAAACTTGTAGCCTAATGAGATCAGATGACCCCCCTCCCCAGTTAGACTGAAGGTGAGCCCAACTAACAATAGACCTTAAAGAAGTTTAAGTAGAGATAGAGCTAATACCATCATCAAGGTGTTAAGTATCTCTTTTTATCCCAATGGTTTCTCCCCATAGGCCAAAGTCCTTTCCCAAGGTAGCCCAGTCCTTTGGCTGGATAGTTCCCTTTTGGGTTCATTGTAAAGCTTCAGCTTCTCACTGTTATTCCTGTCTAGGACTCCTTGTTTTCTTTGTTACCATTATAAAGTCAATCAACTATACTCTCATTCTCAGTCCTCAGTTCCCCTAAAAGGGTATATAAGTTCCCCAAATTCTTTTGTTCTTTGGAATTGTAATCTCCTTCAATGGCCCTCCTAGGAGTTCAGTGACCAGAGCTGCCAGAGTTGGGGGACTCTATGAGGATTTGTAGCACACAGCTCTTCAAGGAGGCCTAATTTAGTGCTGAATTCTTCTCCATAATTAAAGAGTGGTTTTTCTGACTATTTAATAGTTCTGTGCTTTTTTCCAGTTTAACAAGAGCTTCCCCAAGATGAGCTGCTCAGTTGGGCGCCTGATTATTACCTGAAGAGTAACTCTCAAATGCCAGAGCTAACTATCTCCTAAGAATGTATACTGGGCATGGAATTGCTTGTCAGTTCCAGGAACATAAATCATGTAACCATGGAAAAATACTTTAAAATAGATAGACAAATGCATACATACATACATACATACATACATACAAGAATTTATACTGGGCTCTCTTTGTTGCTGCCAGAGGTTCTATTTCTTTAAAGTTGCTTCTAACAAGATGCAACTGTTCTTCTATACCTGACTATCTGTTATGTGTTTCTGCAAAATGGGAATAATCATAGCACTACCTGCTGTGGTTGTTGTAAGGATCAAATGAGACAATATTTGTAAAGTGCTTACCACAGTGCTTAAGCACATAGTAGGTGCTTAATCTTGAGCTGGTTTCCACAAAAACTAAGGAATGGGATTTTTTCCTTTCAGTGAGCTTGTTAGTAGAAGGTTTTGGGGTAGGGATGGAACATTGAGGATGTTACGTTGTGGCATGGGCATTGTACCCAAAACTATACAACTGCTTCAGGCAAACTATAAGCAAGGAAATTCCTTTGCTCCCTTCTGTCCTTGTGACTCCCAACCCAATAATATCTGATAACTTCTATAAGACCCTGAGAGAATTATCATCCTTGGACCCTTGGACATAGAGATGCACCTCCAGGCTACATCTCGATACCATCAGACTATCTCAGACATCCATCTGTCCCCTTGTAACAAATAAAATTAATATAAAAGGATAGATATAGAAATAGATATAGATATAGATATAGATATAGATATAGATATAGATATAGATATAGATATAGATATAGATATTAGGGTTTTATTTAAAGCCATATTGATAATGAAAAAAACCACGCGCCTGCTAAGATCTAATTCAAATGCCCTGCCATGCTTTCTCCCTGGCTGCTTCATAGGAAAGAGAGTGTAACAATCAAGTCCTGAATCTTTATACCTCTGTCTACATAATCACACTTCCTGTCTATCTCTTTACCCAAGAAGAATCATGGGAAATGTAGTTTTGAAAGAGTCCTAAATGTCCACAGGAAGTTTAGACCAGGGACCTCAAAATAAGTTCAAGGATCATCAAATTTCCAATATCACACCCTAAACTATGAGGGTCTTCAGGCAGACTCCAGTTAGATGACCAAACCCCTCCAACGAATGCCTGAGTGTTTACCACTCTGGAATCATGTCATCATCATGATACAGCATTATGCCCCCACTGTTATAAAGAGTATATAATTCCCAGAATTGATGGATTCTGGGAGCAGCCTTTTATCTTACTGTTCCACCTATACTATCCTCCTCGCCATTCTCAACATTACTCCTAAATTAATAAATTTCTTTTTATTTTTAAGCTAAATTTTGGAGTCTTGCATTCTTGCAAAGGTATCCTTCCTGAACCGCAGGGCTTCACCTCTAGTACCCCACAACAATTGAAACTAAAGATGTTATTGATAAGCTAAAGCTGTTATATTGAAACTATTTTTGTGGATAGATGCCAAGCTGTTAGGAGTTAACTATTATGCAGGCAGTTGATAAAAGCCCTGAAACAGTTTGGTACAACCCTTATTTATTTATAGTAGAGGTGGAATAGTAAACAGAAGGATAGAAACTGAAGAGTATATATCTTATCTTTTAATTACTATGCCTATAAATCAAAATGGAGAATATAGTTCTTAGATTATATTACTATGCCTATATAATACCTTATACTAAATCTCTAATAAACCTTAAGCTAAAATCTTGCTTGCCAGAACAGGCCTCAACTAAGCTACTCTGACTAAAGAAGATAATTTCTCTATCTACCTTTCTTAAACTAAATTAATAAATCTTTCTTCTTTCAACCTATTTAACTCCTTATCTGAAAACCAAAAGCTGCCAGAAACCAACTGTCAGAGAGACCTCTTGACAGAGAGTGAACCTGAACAGCTCTGAACTCCTCTCAACTCCAAATGGTTAACCTGCCTCTCACAGGGAAGAGACAGTCCGGCTGCTCAGTCTGTTCTAAAAAGAAAAGACCTCTCAGTCACTGCCTTCTTCCCAACTAGGTTATCAAAGATCAAACTCTAAAATCTTCACTGCCAGTTTCTCCTGATAGAGAACCAGCACCTCCTAACTCTTCTCAGACAAAAGCCAGAGTAAAGTTGAGTTCCTAACTGACTCCCTTCACTGGTTTTATGGTTTTCTATTAAAGGGCTGGAAACAAGATCTGTCTGTTCTTTCTTCTTAAAGTGGACATCAGAGCTGTCTGTGTCTGCCTCTTATAGAGACAGCGTACAAATTAAATACTTCCTCTGACCTAAAACTTCTGCTCCTAATGAGAGAGAATGAAAATATGAGATTTCTTCTAACAAGGGAAAGTGGTCCTGGCCTCAATCACTCAAATTTCAGTTCTCCAGTGCTTAGCCCTCCAATGACAGAGACCATTAAATACTACAGCCAGATGGCAAAGAGATACCAAAATGGCACAGTGGAGAGACTATTGGAATCAGGAAGACATTGTTTAAATCCTGCCTCAAACAATTACCAGTTTTGATTCTGGGCAAGTCACTTAACCTCTCAGTCTCATTTTCCTTGTTTATACAATAGAGATAATAATGGAACCTACCTGACAGAGGTATAAAATGCTCATTGTTAGGAAAAATGATACTTCATTAGGAAATCTTTTGGCTTCTAAAGACCATGAGAACTGAGAGGCAAAACTCCATCTCCCAGTGAAAATATGGGTTAAACAGCAGTTAAGGTATAAAAATAATGTGTTGAATTTTATAGTTTAGGCATCTAGATATTATTTCCAAAACTAGAACAGATTTAGTTCATGGGAAATCTTCTTACATTTGATATACTTTCTGATAGGTGTAAATCAAGGATGAACATAAAATCAAATTCATAGTCTTAGTTGAGAATTGTATTACATTTCAAATAAAACAAAGTCATACCTGGAAGAAATCTTATAGATGGGAAAAGGAATAAGCATGTCATCTCATTTGATCCTCACAAAAAACCCTATGAAGTAGATCCTGTTATCCTGATTTTACAGTTGAGGAAACTGAGGCAAACAGAAGTTAAAGTGATTTGCGTGGGTTACAGAGGCAGTTAAAAAGGTATGAGGCCAAATTAAAACTCAGTTCTTCCAAATTCTTGGCCCAGTGTTCTGTCCACTGTGCTATCTAGCTCCCTATATTTGTATATAGTAGAAAGAATGCTATTTACATTGCCAGTTTCTTACTACAACACTTGTTGGATAGTATTGAAAGCAGACTGTTGGTTAAATTTCTATATTTTTCTTCTGTTGGGATTTGCTTGGGCTTACAGATGTTATTAATAAAAATGCCTAATAATAATATTATTCAAGGCTACCAAAGGAGGATAGTCATTACTGTAGTCTAGGTATACTACATAAAATCAAGACCAATAGACCCTAAATCCTTGCCTTTCAAGAAATTCTCTAAAACTGCATCTATAACACACAATGTGGAAGGATTAAATATTGTTGGGATAACACTGTCATTTTAGATTTAAAAAATAAAAGTAGAGGAAAAGCAAAATAAGTAAAACAGACATCAAAAAATATTTCTTATGACAGGAAATGAAAAATCTCCTAAAAGAGACAGTATTATTTTCAGAAATTTGAAGGCCATGTGTAAATCTGGATTAGCAATATTAAGAACATAAAATACTGGGTAATTCAGTCTAAGAGAGAGGGTGAAATAAAGAAAATGTTACAATAATTATTATTCATCAAACATTACTCAATATTAATTATTCTCTCCCTAGAAAGCTGGTTTTTGTCTATTGAGAATTATTTCCCATAGTGAAAGATGATATTTTTAAAAACTGTTAATAACATGTTGACATTAATAATTGCTCACTTTAAAAAATTATTAGTTAAAAATCATTAGCACTGTGTAAATATGTTAACTTTCCATTACCACAAATATAGCTGTTGAATGTTTTACTCTATGTACTTTATATTCTCAGAGCCTAGCACTTTGAAGACAATTAAGAATACTAGTGGACTGGGGGGCAGCTGGGTAGCTCAGTGGATTGAGAGTCAGGCCTAGAGACCTAAGGTCCTAAGTTCAAATCTGACCTCAGACACTTCCCAGCTGTGTGACCCTGGGCAAGTCACTTGACCCCCATTGCCCACCCTTACCACTCTTCCACCTAGGAGCCAATACACAGAAGTTAAGGGTTAAAAAAAAAAAAAAGAATACTAGTGGCCTAACCAAAATTTTTTGCTAACCTCTTTTATCTTCTTTCACCCTGTACATATGCAGATCCCCTATACATATGCAGATCCTCTATAAAAATACAAAGTTCTCAAGTACACCAGCACAGATATCAGTGAGATCTTCAAAGAGCCTCAAAGAACTCTTGTTGGAGAGGGCAAGAAAGGAGTTCTATTCACATAGCAGTTAGAGACTTAACTGACCTATGAAATCTACAGGACATTTAGAAGACTAATTCTATGTATTTACAGTCAGAAGATATAACTTGAGATTTCAGTTTTACCAATTATTATTATTTTGACAAGTCAACTTCTCTGAGGCTTAGTTTCCTCATAAAGAAAATAAGAATGCTACTCCTGGTGCTACTTATCTGACAGGGTCTGTGTGAGAAAAAAAATGTCACTATCTCCTCCTTCACCCTTGTCTCACATGATGAAGCACCTTTACTCCTTCCCAAATCTACTGATTCAAGGGATCCTATTCTATGTCCTATATAACTGACTGTCTCCTCTGTTATCCCTACTCTGTCATTTTTTTTAATCTCTCCTTTTCTACTGGCTCATTTCCTACAAATGTACTCATGTGACTCATTTACTCTTTCCATCATTTCTAACTACTGTCCTATTTTTTTCTGTCCTTTGTAACTTAAATATCATTTACCAAAGATGCCTCTTATTGTCTCTCCTCTCACTCTTCTTATTCCCTTACATCTGGCTTCTGACTACTCTCTCCAAAGTTACTCATGATCTCTTAGTTGCCAAATCCAATGTCCTTTTCTCATTCCTCATTCTCCTTAATCTCTCTGTAGCATTTGATAGTATTGATCACTCTCTCCTCTCTAGGTTACTTCCTTCTTTCTAGGTTTTCAGAATCCTCATTTTCCTCCTACCTATCTGACCACTCCTCTGTTTCCATTGCTGGATCTTCTTCCAGATCGTGCCCTTTAAACTTAGGTGTTCTTCAGGTTTTTGTCTTGGGTCCTCTTCTCTTCTCCCTATATACTATTTTATTTAGTGATTTTATCAGCTCCTATGGATTTAACTAATATCTATATGCTGATGATTCTCAAATCTACCAGTTGCCTCAATCTTTGCTGACCTCCACTCTCACTTCTCCAATTGCCTTTTCAGACATCTCCAAATGGATGTCCAGTAGACATTTTAAATTTAATATAACCAAACCAGAACTCATTATCTGTTTATCTAAGTTCTCTTTTCCTCCCACCTTCTGTATTACTGTAAAAGGCAACACCATCCTTGCAATCCTTCAGGCTCACAATCTAGGAATCATCCTCTCACTTCCTATATCCAATCTGTTGCCAAAGTTTGTCATCTCCACCTATGTAACATCTCTCCTACATTCCCCCTTCTCTCCTGTGACACTGCTGCTGCCACCACCACAGGGCAGGTCTTTATCACCTCATGTTGTACAGTAGTAGCCTGCTTATGGGTCTGCCTACCTCAAGTCTTTCCCAGTTCTGATCTCCACTCACCCACTCAAGTAATTTTCCTAAAGAGCAAATCTGATCAACTCCAAGGCTTCTTAATTGCCCCCAGGATCAAATACAAAATGCTTTGTTTGGCATTCAAAGCTCTATTACTTAGCTCCCCTTTAACCTTTTAAGTCTTCTTATACTTTAATAGCTAACACTTATCTTCAATCTAGTGATGCTGGCTTTGCTTGTCTCTGGGCATTCTTTCTGGCTGTCCTCTAGGTCTGGAATTCTCTTCTCAGCTGTGATCACTGACCTTTCTGGCTTCCTTTAATTCCCAACTAAACTCTCACTATCTATACAAAGCTTCCCTAACCTCCCTTAATTCTAGTGCTTTCCCTATAATAAATATTTCCTATTTATTTCTATGATATAGCTTGTTTTGTATTTTGTATTTGTATAGTGGCTCACCCATTAGATTCACTGAAGGCAAGAACTGCTTTTCCCCCCTATTTTTGTATCCCTAGGATTTAGCATAATGCCTGGTACATAGATGACAAAAAATATTTATCGATTGATTGAAAATATAAATGTTACATATTTTTAATGTTGTCATAATAGATGCTTGTTAATTGTTGAATGGATGAACAAATGAATTAAAAGGTAAAATTATCCCTATATAATTTTATAATGTAAAGAGTTATAATTATTCTAACCTTTTAGTTTTTTTAGTGTAAGTATAAAATTGCCCTTCCATAAATGTTTAATAATATCTTTTTGATCTTTACCCCAAGACATCAGGAAAAAATTTCTACATACCTAATCTACCAAGTATAGGTCTTATAATCAGAAATTACCCAACAAAATAAATGACATTTGGCCTAACTTTCCTTTATCTCTAATAATCCTACAATATAAGATTAATAATTTATAAAGCATTATGAAATTATAAAGTTCTTTGGAAATGATAAATTTTAATTGGATAGTTAAATATTTAAATTAAGTATTTAGGTGAAGTTAATTTTACAAATAAATCAAACAGGAAGTTACATCAAATGGCCACATGCCTGAAACTCTGATTAAATGAGCAAAAGTTATTGAGAGTACACTCTGTAATAGGTCTTCTCATTTTGGGTTAATATTCAACTCCCCAAAATAAAATGAACAAATATCATATTTACAGTTTTAAAAGCTATATTTGGAGAGGTCCCTGGGATGTTAATGAGATGACAGACTTGAATGATGGAGTCTGTCTGGACTGCTCTCTCCTATCACCTTTACTGAGAGAGCAAAGAGTATTCTCTGTGTGAAGGTGTACCAACAGAGAATGGGCAAGTGATGGTAGCCTGGTAAGGGTTTCTTCTTGGAGATAATGAGGATAGGTCCCTAGGCTTGGCAAGTCTAAAGAATCCCCTTTTAGTCAGACCACCTTGCCAGGTCAAAGCTGCACTGCAAGGGGGTTTGGCTGTTGGAGCCAAGGCCTGAGCTGGTAGCCCTTTCCTCTCCCTCTTGTTCCCTCTGTTTCCCTTCATCAAGGATATCACACTCTGACTGCTTTCTCAAGTTATTTATTGATATTAATAATATGTAAGAGATGGGAGAGAAGGTAGGGGTAGAAGGGGGTCCCTAATCTAGCCCAATGACAAGATTCTTCCGTCACTGGGAATTTTCCTTCCTTCCTTTATCACTATATCTTACGAAGCTAAAAACTAATTAATCATGAAATCAGAGGTCTCTGTTACAAGGCAGCCTAGACTGAGAGTCTCCTCATTTGGCTTCAGCCTGGGGGGGTGAAGGGGGAGTGAGGAGGAGGAGTTTGTTGATCCTCCAGGCACTGGTATATCCAGGAACTCTTTCTCAATGATGTTTGAAGAATTCAGGAACAACACAGGTCTTCCAGGTATCCAACTGTCCAAGGAAAACCTTTGGATGGCCTTCACTTGATCTTGAGGTAGGCAAGAGTCTTCCTCTCTCCTCCAAGCTCCAAGATTGAAGCCCCTCCTAGGGGTTCTTTCCTTCCCACAATCCTTTGCTTCTGGCTCAACCATCTGCTCTGTCACTCACTCTGCTGCAAACATTCCAAAAACTGCATTTTTACAAAACTGTCCTTACACAGTGCTTTACTGATGTTTCTGAGAGACTAAATGTAGTCCTAGAGACAGTTTATCCAATGAATGAAGACCAATCTAAGGAAGTATGGAAGATCTAGACAGCAATCTGGCTGCTGGATGAGGAATTCTTTGGCTATGGCCACCTATGTAACTAAGAAACAAAATATATAATAGCTGTGGGGGAAACTGCACAGAGATGGTTTGGAATGCTGGGAGAAGAATGGATTGACAGCAAAGGCAGTTGGAGGGGGAAGGAAGAGAGACCTCTGGGAGAGGACAGTTAGGCTGGGGTCTGTCCCTGACCAGGGGAGAGTAAAAGGGAGCTAGCTCTCTGCCTCTCAAG
Source organism: Gracilinanus agilis (assembly GCF_016433145.1). NCBI lineage: Eukaryota > Metazoa > Chordata > Mammalia > Didelphimorphia > Didelphidae > Gracilinanus > Gracilinanus agilis. Next base: position 295,239,292 of record NC_058130.1, on the reverse strand, counting down.
GAAAGAAAACATCTATTCCTGGAATTTTTCCTTTGTCTTAATACCTGTGGATTGTGCTACCAGAGGAAAAAAGATTTAGGAGCTGGCTGAACTGAAAGCCTGTCTTGAGGGGTAACAACCTGGAGAGACAGGCTAAGGCAGGCTCGAAGATCAAGATCTCCGCTTTGCTTGCTGACTACTGCTAAAGACTGACTCAAGCAAATCTAGCATAGTTATAGCATAGGAGAGCAAGGAGGAAACCTCCATAAGTCTGTGAGTCCCATGCTCAGATCTGAGAGAGACTAGAAACCACTCTGCGCTTTAGGTTTAGGGTAAATCCTAATTCCCTTCATCTTGATCCCTTTCCTTTTGAACTTGTTATTAAATTGCCTTCAGTTAATATAATGCAGTCAGAATCAATCGGGGTAGGGGTGAAAGGGGCTGGAAGAGAGAAAAGGTTCCTTAGGGGAGGGGAGAAGGCTCCAAGTAACCTCAAGTTTAGCCGAATCTTGAAGTGCCCTACATTGCCTCCTCCCACACAGGGGGCTGCATAGGAGACATCAAGGAAGTTTAGGCATTAAGCAAAGACCTGAACAAAAGCCAATCTTCAATTCCTTCTGTGTCTTTATCCTGGGCAGACCTCTGCTCCCCATCTTCTTAAACCTTACTCTGTCCGGACTGTAAGGCAGAGATGCAATCAGGGCATTTATCCTCGCAAAACCTAACTGTAGGACTTCTGGCAGTTGACCAGCCCTAGAACTCTGACAAAATTCAGTTGGTCCCAGAAGCTTGTGGAGAGTGGAGGGGCGAACTGGGCTCTGCCTTCCGGCTGAAACCTTGCCTTGAATATGTGCTTTTGTCCTTGACATTTTGGAGCTTAGCTAACTTCTCTGGACCTTCCCTGACCTTCCCTATTTCATTCCCTTATTATCTTCCTGATTTTCCTGTGGGCTTTGGGAGAAGGGTGGATTTTTGGATTGCAGCAATGAGACTTTGAGGATTTAGTTCCCCATAAACAAGTAGGGCTTACCCTTGAAACAAACTATCCCTTGCTTCATTGTTTCAATACTCCCTAACCTCAAGGGCAGCCAAACTTCCCTGGCTCTCTCTCAGTCCAAGCCATTCCTGTGACCCTCCCCCATCTTGAGCTTCTCCCTAGCAGCTATTAGGGAACCCTGAACTCCTCTCTCCTTGATAATCAACCCTGAAACTTTAATAAACCCCATTGTTACCTATTCAAACCCTTTGCTAAATCACTGGCTCAATGATAAGTGAGAGTTGAAAGGGTGGGGAAGGAATTTATTCTCCTTACTTTCCTGAGAGAAGGTAGAGGAGTCCATCTTGGGAGGAAGTAATTGTCTCTATACTTCCTCCTGGAAACCCTTCAGTTTCATTGACAGGGAGGAGCCTTGGGGCTCCTCTTTGTGGATTTGAGAAACTGACTAGAAAGCCCTCTAGTCAGATTCAAACCACTTCTGACTGGCCCTAAACTTTGTGTCTGTAGAAATACCATTTTCCCTGGAAGAGTCCAGCCTTCCTTCCCCAGCAACCTCTGTCTCTAGTCTGAGGGTCTCCCTGTTGTAGCTGCCTCCCCTAATTACCTCAGCATATCCCTAACTGTTCATTATACTGCCTTGTCCTCTATTTCCCTAAAGTCAGCCATTCCCTTACATCTCTCCTTACCACCTCAATCCACTATTGCACCCTCCTTTCCCACCAAAGAACCAAAACCCCCTATTTACCTTTTCTTTATTCCCTAATTTTACCTTTTCTTTATTTACATTTTTATTATAGGACAGAGAGGGAACCGTCATAGCCTCTCTGTCAATTAAAAGGGGTTTCTCTCCTGAGGTCGACCAGTCAAACCCCTCTTGACTAGAATCAACCAACATCTCCTAGGAGGTTCCCCTTTTATATTAGAAACAACAATAGAAAGCTATTCGGTCTAGCTCTATAGTCTATACTAAAGGGCTAGCCAGGCAGGGAGAGGCCATCAGTTCCCTGCTCAGTAAGTTAGGGTTTCTCTGAGGGTTAGCTAATCAACACTCTTGGCTAACCACAGTAATGCCAACTCGGGGTTTTCCTTTCTGAATTTATCCTTTGTAAGAGAGTTTGTATATGATACCTGTTGTAGCCAAAAAGCCGAGACTCATAACTAACATAGTCATACCCTGTTAAGCAGGGGGGTTTTGATAGCCTCATGCTCTGCTCAGCAGGGCGGTTATCTGGAATTCATAGTTCCTGGGACACCACTCCACCCTATAGAGAGCAGCCTTGAACATTAAGAATTACATCCTATGGCACCTGGAAACCTCTATACTCCCATTGTCTAGCTATTATCAGACCCTAGCTAAACCTTAGCCCTTGAAACATATATATATTCCCCTCTTTGAATGCACCATTTGGGATTCTCTTGCTGAGATCCCCCAGCGTGCACTGGCAATAAAGCTTTCTCCTGCTTTGATTGCATTGTCTCGTGTGTTCCTCTGGTGGCCACCCATTTGAACCCTAACATACGTTTCCACTTTAAAAGTGATAGTAGGTGAGTGGTAGAAAAAAAGAAGCAGCTTTCTAAGATTATGATCATTTTTTTATTTTCTAGAAGCATTAATTATTAGTACTTAAAAGGTGAGAACTTTGTCTATTGAGTAGACACACTACTGGAGGATCTAAATAAAATTAAAAGTAACATTTATCCTCTAAGTAGAATAAGATGTTAAATAAAGCAAGTTGCAAAATTAAGAAGGATGCCAAAGAGATTCTCCTTGGAGAAGAAAACAAAAGAATTGGTAAGGTTGGTATTATTGCATATCCAAAAGTAACAATCAGTCATTTTATGAAAAAAAAATTTTTAAGGCCATAATGAAGATAAAGTGTATATGTATATACATTATATAAACAATAAGTACATTGTATAAACAATAAGTCTTTTACATGAGTCAACAAATTAAATAAAGGCAACAAGAAATATTTTAAGCAAAGGCACTTGTGTAATGCAAAGACAAAAGATAGTCCCTGCTCTCAAGGACCTTCCAGTCTAATGGGGAGGCCACATGCAAATAGCTACATACAAACAAGCATTTTACTGGATGAATTGGAGACAAAACATCAAGGGAAGACACTAATATGAAGGGGAATAGAAAAAGGTTTCTTGTACAAGATGAGATTTCAGGTGGGTACATAAAGGAAGTGAAGGTTGTCAGAAAACCAAGATGAGGAGGAAGAAAATTCCAGAATTCATACTCAATGAATAGCAAGGAAGTCTTAGTCACTGGATCAGAGAGTAGATGGTGGGATGTAAGGTATTAGAAGACTAGAACATTAGGAAGAGATCAAGTTATGAAAGGTTTTAAAAGCCGGAAGATTTTATATTAGATCCTGAAAGCAAAAGGAACCTTTTTTGAATGGGAAATTGAATGGGAAAGAGAGGAATGGCATGGTCTTATGACATGGTTTAATTTTTACTTAAGGAAGATTAATTTGAGAGATGATTAAAGGAGAGACGAGTGGTTAGAAACTAAAGTCAAGGTGACTGATCTCGACTAACCACAAGGCTATACAATAGTAAAGGCATACAGTGATGAAGGATACAAGAAATATTATAAAAAGTAGAAATGTAAAGATCTGGCATGAGTTTGGATATGGGAGATAAAAGTGAAGAGTCAAGGATGACACCTAGTTTTTTGAGCCTAAAAAAATATTGTGAGAACAATATATGTATTTAGAGCACCTTTGATGAACGTATGAAAAAGAGAAAAAACTGGCATTTACAATTGGTCTAGAAATGTTCCTCTACATTTACTGCTTCTACCTACTAACCTCCCACTCTTTTCAATCTCCTGCAACTTAAGTTTCCACCTACTTTACTGAAACTGCTTATTTCCCCAGAGTTAACAGTGATCTCTTAACTACTAAATCTAATTTATCCCCATTCTATCAGATTTCTCTTCAGACTCTGACATTGTCAACTCCTCATACTTGGATACTCTCATTTCTTAGCACTGCTCTATCATGGTTAATCTCCAAAGTGCCTATCATTATCCTAGTAAACATGAGTATTCTACAGTGATCTGGTGTAGGCACTATTCTCTTCTTTGATTTTATCAGTTGCCACGGGTTCAATTATTATCACTAAGCAGATGATTTTCAGATCTATACATCCAGACCCAATCTCTCTCCAGAAACCCAGAAAAGCACTGACAAATGACCAATAGATTGCTGGCCATCCTCTAGGCATCTTAAACGCAATATGTCCAAAAAATCATTGTATTTTATCTTCTTCCACTTCACATTTCCACAAATGCATCCTTCCTTCAAACTTTTTTGTGGCTTTTGAGGATATGATCATCCTTCTATGATAATCAAATTCCAGCTCTGACTAGTTTGTCCATAAGACTGCTGCACAACTATTGATTATTCATTTTGATAGAAAAATATCCAAACAAGTTTACTTCATTTGGAAGTGAGTTTTTATTTTTATATTTAAATAAGATCTATCTAACCTCCTGGCAATTCACAGGATCAATGAATTCAGATTTGCCATTACAGTTCATCTAGCTCAATTTCTCTCAAATTTTTGATTAGGTAATGGGGTCAGATGTTAAGTGATATTTCTAAATTCACTTAGGAGGCTACCAAGTAGTAGAGTTAGGATTCAACCTTGATTCTCTGACTCTAAAACCTATATTCTTTACACTACATCAAACTGGTACTTCAAATTAAATCACACTATGAAATCACACTATGAAAAGCTAGCATAGAAAAGAAATGTGTAAATAGTGGATTCTCATTTCATTCCCTTGCTCAATTTCTTTCCACATCCTACACTATATTAAGAAAAATAATTCTTTTTATGGTTAATATATGTAAAGAAGTAACTAAGCAGAGGTAAAGAATTCAAACTTTCCTTAAATTATCTGAGATAATGAGTGCTTGGAAGCATTTCCCTGATAAGTTGGGGTGTGGGTGTTTGGGGGGGGTACAATTGCTTAAAAAATAAAATAAAAAGTCAAGAGCAAAGAAGCAAGTACAGGTATGACTTGATAAAATATATAATGTTCTGGACACATTATATGTATTGAAATTCCCTATAAATAGAACAATATTTGGAATATAAATGGGTAGATTAATATAAATACAACAATAGCTAATGATAATACCCAGCATGTATATAACGTTTTAAGTTCTGCAAAATGTGTTATCTCATTTCATTCTTTTTGCAGTCCTGTGAGTAGTATTATCTCTATTTCACAGCTGAAGAAAATGAGGCTTCTAAGAAGTTAAGTGACTTGGTCAGGGTCACAGACTTTTATGCCTAAACTGGAATTTGAATTTGGGTTTTCCTGACTCTAAGTTTCAAGACCACACCCATTGTGTTAAGTATCCTTTTAACAAGCAAAGTTCCAGCTTTGCCATTAAACTGGCGTGGGAAAGTCACTTTACTCCTGATTTTCAATCATCTTATTTTTACAATGAGGGAATTGGGCCAGATATTCTCCAAAATCTTTTTCTAACAAATATCATTAGATAACTAAGAACTGAAAATATTTTTTAAAAATCATCTTTTTAGGGAACTATATTCTAATGTTGTGAGGAAGATTAGTTAGTAATAGTGTTGGACCACATTTCTAGTTAGATTTAGTAATAGGTACTAACAACAATTAGCGTTATTTCTTAATTCTTAACAATAAAATTATTAAGGATGCTAAGGAATAAATGACTGGTGTTTTTCACTTGTAGATTATGTGTTCATAACATTATATTTCAAGCCATTTAGTTTTGTTAATACAAAGCAAAATAAATAAATTTAAAGGCCAAGGCATAATGTTCCAGCCAGCTTAGTTCTCTCAAAAATCATGAAAATTAGGTATACATCTATGTTCAGGTCAAACACAACAATCCTTTAATGAAAAGATGGGCTAAATTCAACATAAAGAGGAAAGGTTATTTTAATTTAATTTAAAATACCCATTCAACAGGACCAGCTGGGTGCCTCAATGGACTGAGAGGCAGGCCTAGAGACAGGAAGTGCTAGGTTCAAATCTGGCCTCAGACACTTCCTAGCTGTGTGACCCTGGGCAAGTCACTTAACCCCTATTGCCTAGCCCTTACTGCTCTTCTGCTTTGGAACCAATACACAGTACTGATTCTAAGACAGAAGGTAAGGGCTTAAAAAATTTTTTTAAATAAATAATAAAATACCCATTCAAGTTTTTAATTAATGCCTAGAAAAGGTATTTCCCACTTAATTTGTGTGTTAAAAGAACCAGTTTGTCATTCCCTATTTTCAATGTTAAAGACAAGTAAAATTGGATTACTCTCCTGCATAGAAAATTCCTTTTGGTAGACACAAAAAATGAGACTGTCATACTAATCAAAAGAAAAAGGCTTTTAAATCTCTATATTTGAAATTTTGTCAATAATAGTATAAACTTAAGCATATATGGTCAGTCTAATAATTTTTCTTTCATGCTTATGAATGGATAATATGTGGATAAGAATAATAAATATAATTTTGTAATTATTCTGATACTCTCAATGTGTACTGATTGTCACATACAAAGCAATTTTTTTCTAGGCAGCATATATATAGGTTCATATTTTTGTACATTAGCCAAGGTTGAACTCATTTGATGTAAAATTATTTAAAGATCAAAGCTTCATTTATGGATCTGTAAATGTACTTTTAAAACTCATATTATTTTATATTTTTTAACATCTTCAAAAATGTCGAGAAAAAATATTCAATTACATACCATAGTCAGTGATTTTACAAGACACCAAATATAGCTCTTTCAGATTTTGTCCTTCTTTTGCAATGACTTCTACACATCTGTCAATAAACACAAAAATAGTGAATTATACGAATGTATTTCATGTTAAATTAATAAAGCTTCGACTACCACCAAATACTAAGAAGTCAGTTTTTAAAGGATGATACAGTCCCTTCTTTTAGTAATCACCCTTCAAGCTATTTCCAGAAAAACTAGTATATTCATTGCTTCATGCATATTCCATTCTCCAGATGTGTAAATTAAACACAATTGTGACTAATGTATCTTCTATATTCTAAGAGCAAAACTAAAAAAGGAACATTAAAATATTTGGTAATATGATAGAACATATAACATTAATCAAGTTATAATAATTCCTTAAGGTACTAGTAGGTGCCAGGTTCTATGGTTATAAGTGGATATAAAAAGAAACTTTCCTTGAAGCTACTTAAAAGGAATTATTTGTCTTTGTCAGAGCACTTAGCACAGTACTTGGGGTACAAGAGGTCAATAAAGTAAATATGAAATATATACATAGTAAATACAAAGTAAATTCTAGGAAATAGGAGAGGATTAGCAGTTAGGCAGATATAGAGATAGCATGCCCCTGACAGGAGGGTAGAGGATATGGGGGCAACTCTGAGCCCAGGCATGATGAGGGAGATGGAATGTTGTAGAAATAATAGGAATAAGTCACATTGGCTGGAACATAAAACTGGAAATAATATGTAATAATAGGAGTAGTAGGAAGTAAATATGCAATAGCAAAAAATGGAAAGATGAGTCTGTATCAGCTTATAAAGACTCTCAGAATGTCAAAACCAGGAGCTTTCCAACAAAGCAACTGTAGGTATATTTATATTTGTAAATTTTTATAGTACAACATATTTCATGCCTTGTTATTTTTTATGAGACTTAAGGTATGTATATACACACAAAAAACCCTAAAATACTGAAATAAAATGATCAGCCTATGTCCAATTATGCAAATAAAGTCAGTTCACTAGGAAACAATGACTTTTCTGTTTTTAAAATTTATTGCTACATTTTGTTTTGACACATTTCCCTGCAGTGACCCACATGAATCCCCTTATGATGTACTTTACTCCTCATTTTTTATTTGCTTATTTTGTCCATTAATTTCCAGACAATGTTACTATGAAAGGAATTTTTGTACTCCCAATACTCTACTCTTTCAAGGACTCTCCGAGATTGAGTTTCATTTAGTATATGTTAGTGGACCAGATTGTTACTTTTCCATAATCCTTTTGCTGCTCTCCTCCTGTATCTAGCTGTGCCTCTTTCCAAGAAATATTATTTTATTCTACCTTTTGTACATTCCCCATATTTGTAGCATCTGTAAACAAAAGGTTGTTATCACCCAGGATGCCTTACCAAAACTCTTGTGGGTTTTCCCTTTATAAACTAAACTTAAGTATGATGAACGAGGCTTGTTGTACACAGTGTGTGGTCCTGGCTTCGAGTCCTTTGATCTGTTCCAATAAAATACCTAAAATTTTCCTGACTCAGTTTCTCTATTTTGACATTACCAAACATTTGTAACCTATAAATTCTTTAATTTAAAAAATTAAAGGAAAATTCATATATAAAATAACATAAAAACCTGATTCAATTACTTTATTTTTCTGAAATTCTGAACATGCTACCTTATTTTCCTTAAATTCCTTGTTAAAAATTTCGCACATATGCATTGAGATATAATCTCTCTTCTGGCTTACTTTAAAATTAATTATTGTAAAAGACTTTTTCTGCCCTCAAAGCTTCACTGAAACTTAAAGAAAACACTTTGAAAACAATTAACAATACCATGTATTTTGTCTGATATTTTATTTTATTTGAAAAGTCATAATACACCCTGCCATATGCATCCTTCACTGTATTAACTTTTATTAATATCTGTTGAACATGGCAAATAAAAAGGGTAAAAGGGGAAAAAAGCCATTAACCTTTTCTACAAAGTAAGGATCAAGTAATTTGATACCTCTATATAATCCATCAAGGATTCATCTGTATCCTTATCTGTCTTTTTAGGTTTTAAATTTGCTTTTTGCTTATTTGGAATCATAGAATCTAAGAACTTTTAAAATGGCAGGAAATTTAAAACAATTTGTTATTGAAGGTCAAACCATTTATAGAAATAATATTTTGATATGAAAACTAAACAGATATAGAAAACTGTAATGATAGGATATTCCAAGTTTTTCGAGATACATATACCCAGAACTTAATTTAATAAAAATGACAAACTGTTCAATTACTTCAGTTCACTGCAATAAATACTCATTAAGAACCTGTCCTTTAAAAGGCAGCTCTGATATGCTAAATATTCCTCTCTATAGATCTCTGAGATCAGTTCACAAAGGGGAGTATAACAAATGATACCCATCCCCAAATGAAAATTATTGTACACATTATATACAGTTCAGAGGTGTCAAATAAGTGGCAAGCCCTTAATACTTCTAAGTGCAGTATTCTGAACCTTTGTTTAACAGGGAAATACTTAACCAAAGAAATAAAAATATAGTAGTGCAAGGATAATGTTAATAAGTGGTTTTCTAAGTCAATATGCAATCGGAGGGGTTCTATTTGAGTTTGATATAACTGAAATAGTGAATAGATCAGTGGTACAAAGAGCTAGGACTAGAATCAGGAAGACCTGAATGTTAAAGTGGCTAGCTGTGTGAACCCAGGCAAGTCACTTAAACTGGTTGCCTCAATTTCCCCCTTATAAAATAGGGAGGATTGTACCTTTCAAGATTGTTAAGAAGATCAAATAAAATAATAATTATAAAGTACTTAGCCAAGTATCTATCACATAGTTAAAGCTATATAAATGTTATTGTTATTATTATTGAGTTATTGTAGTTAAGAATAATATAAATATTTTTAAATCAAAGAGCAATATATAGAAAAAATATTTAGACAAAAAATGCTGTCAAGATTCTATATGAATACTATTCTAGAAAAGTTTTGGGGCTCTTAAGGCTATGTGAAAGAGAAAAATAACAAAGAGATAGCTATTCATTAAAGAGTAGCAGCACCTTTGAGAAAAAAAAGGTAAGAAAAACATAGATTTGGTTTTACAAGAAATTCCTAAGTTCTCTGTTCTGTATAAAATTCAACTATATAATATGATTTACACCTTTCTGTTTAATATGCTGCTGCTGTTGTTCTTTGCTAATAACTATCGCCATTAATACTACTACTATTGACTAGAAATTTATGCAGTGTTGTTGGCAACCAAATATATTAACAAATTTGATTTTCACAATAATTCTGGGAGGCAGGTTATTATTACCCCTATTTTACAGATAAGAAAACTCAAGGAGAGAAAGGCTAAACAATTTTCCTAGGTCACACAACTAATAAATATCTGAGGCAGATTCAAATTCAGGTCCTTCTGATTCTGAATTAAGTACTTTTCAGCTGTTTTTTTTAGTAATAATTAGTAATAATCAGTATGCTGGATGGTACCCTAAAGTTTCCTCCTGAAGTAAACCAATATAAAGAATTTCAGCAAAGGTTTAAGTCAAATACACATTTTTAGATCAAGTGAGCAGAAAAATATAAAGCTTCTGTGGATCTGGATTAAAATCACTTACAAGATCAAAAGAACTGAGTTTTAGTAAACAAGCTATTTTTGAGATGTGCAATTAGAATCAGTGTAGTCGAAACTGTCACTACACTGGGTAGAGATATATACTTTGCTGTTAAACAGAAACAATTAAGATGCATGTGGTGATTTTAGAGAATGCTAAATGATTAGAGGTGGTATAGCTACATTTTCTTTCTGAACAAAATTCTGAACAAAATATTGCAATGTATTTCCAGTAATTATCCAAACCAAGTAAAATTAATTATTGCTACCTAAATAACTCCTTTCTGTTTTGTAAAGGACTTGGATCAAACTCTATTAGAATATTTCCAATGTCATTGCATGTGACACTTGTACAAAAGTTCCATCAGTTTATAAAATGAGAATCATTTTTAACACCAAACTAAAAAACCAGAGAAGGATATAATCACAAAAAGTTACTTCTTCAAGTGACTAAGGCAACCTCTGGTAGATCTGAAGATGAATTTTTAAAATTTTGCATCTTTACTAACTTCCCTAATTACAGCTAATAAAAGGAGCTCTTTCAACATTCAATTATTCTTCTTTATGCATAAATCTTTTAACACTGCATTTGGGATAAAAAGATTAAGTTCTACTGTGGCTACTGAGGTAAATATTTTTACTAATAAAAACCAACATTGATGAAAGGTGGAAGCATGTCATACAATAAAATTGGTTTTTCTATACTTCAATTTTCCTAAATGTAAAATGAGGACTTAGATTAGATGCCTGGTTCAACATTAGAGCTCATTAAGTGGGGTAAGCTCCAAACGTTAGGCCTCAACAAAGAAAAGGCAAGGTATTTGCACAAGCAAATGAAATTGAGAACTGGGTCTTTAGTTTGAGATCAGACTCATAGGAATTCCTTGATCCTTGGACTCTTGCCTAACTTTAAACCTTGTTCATCTGCTCTGCCCTTTGTAATCTAGGTATCTGCATTTACTATCCTATATTTCTGTCTTTAATTTACCTCCTAACTGGTTCCCTCCCAGCTTGGGTGCCCTTGAGAAAATACCTGCAGGTATTCAGGTTATTCCCTAGAGTACTGTAGTAGGGTTGCTACCCTGTCTCCTCCTCCACAGAGCTAAAGGAAGAAAGGTAGACTAGTTAATGGGACTAATTCTTAGTCAACAATCAGTATATATATACTGGGCCCCATACCAGGCAAAACAAGAAAATTAAACAATTCCAGGCCTAAAGGAATGAAAAAGCTAAATGATTATCAAGTGGAGTTCTTTTATGTTCAAATGTTTTACCTACAAAGCACCTTACAGGTCATTTAGTCCAAACTTCTCATTTTAAATATAATACATCTGAAATCTATAGAGGTTAAATTGACTTCACGTAGTTCAAAGAGATAGTAGTAGAAAAAAGACTAAAGTCCATCTCTTTTGTCTGTAATATTCATTACATATAAAAGTGCCACAGTTAAGAAATGTGTTATGGTAATCATACTGATATTTAAAAGGAGCCTTGGACCTCTCATAACCCAATTAAACAACCTTCCCCTAATCAAAGAAATGACAGTGCTGTGATCAAAAGAGAGTAGAAATCTAGAGATCATGTATTACGTTCCAGTTCTGCTGACTAACTGTGTGCCTGAAGATAAATCACTAAGTCTCTCAGTGATTTAGTTTTTTTCATTTATCAAATAAGGAGGAAGATTAATGATTTTTAAGGTTTTTTTCTGGATATAATATTCTATGATTAAGCTTACAAATTACAAATTACACTTAGCAAATTTATACACTACCAAAATTATACTCTCAAAATAGAGGCTCTGTTCATTTCCATTTTGGTGCACAATGACTCAGACAAAAAAATCCCCAAAAGATGCTGAAAAGTATCCCAATATAATATTAGTAATCTTATTTATTTTGATAATATGCTTTTAAAATGCACCTGAATTATAAGACTTGCAAAACAAAAATAGGCTTCTTGTGGGATGTATACCAACCATACAATTGAATATAATTTTAAATTACACATTCATATCTCCTTGAAAACAGATTCTTAATCACCTGATTTATGTGAGGAGTAACAGTTAATGAATTAGCTGTATACATTTCAAAACTATCAAAGAAATTCAAAAGAACCTTGAAATATAGAAAACAATTGTCTTCTTTATATACAAAAAAAAATTTTATGCTTTTTTTGGTCTCCTCAAAAGCTGGAACATTACATTAGTGACAATTGAAAGGAACTAATGAGGAAATATGTCTACACTGCTTGGAAGAGGAGTGTTCCTAAGAGACCTTGTTACTGTTTGTGAATGTACTTCAAACCCAAAAGGAGCTAATTGGGGCTGCCATCTGATGGTTTGCAGAACTCACTTTAAAGGACAGTCTCAATCATCTTAGAGGTGTGAAAAGAAATGATGCCATTAGAGAGAGCATTAGTGTATGGCTGAATGAAATTCTAAATGAACATTTTGTATTTGAACAATACATGTATCTCTAAGTAAGTGCTGGCTTAGATTTAGAACAAAACCCAGGAAAAGTACAATGGTACAATAGAGAAACTTGTACAGCAGTGAGATTGTCTACATTTTAGGATGAGCAAACACAATACCCAAACTTAATATGATGATGACATCTTTGGGGTCTTTGGTAGGAAGTGTTTATTATTGTTACTNTTAATATGAAGATGACATCTTTGGGGTCTTTGGTAGGAAGTGTTTATTATTGTTACTTCCTAAAGCAGGCTAAACTCTCATAAGTGAAAATGAAAACATAAGATGGAAAGAGAGCAAATATCTAGCAAATTCTTTAAAATGACAAATATAAAAGATGGAAATAAAAAATTCAATTCTATGTGTCAAAGAGTTATCAAATAACTACTGTGTATAATGAATTTTGATAAACTATTAAAGAAATTGCAAGGAAATAAAATCTAATCTCTAACTTCAACAAGTTTATAATCTTAAAGGGAGAAAAATAGACATGTAACTGCTATAAATCAGGTCATACCAAGGACACGTAGGAGTATAGAAAATGTGCAATGGGAATTTAGAGATTCATGGAGGAGGTGAAACTTTTAAAAGATATTTAAGAAGGATCTTCAGAAGCCTCACAAACAAATATAATCTAATTCAGTACAGTAACAGATCTACTTCTGGATAATTGATTTTTATGGATATAATCCTTTCTTTAAAATAAAAAATCAAATAAAAATTGTTTATTTACCTGGATTTTTGTTATTAAAAAAATCCATGGTCAATCAAGTAGAGGAACAGAGGAAGTTTGGGGTTTACTAGAAATATGAAGAATTCAAAGAGATCTAAATCTTTTCAAATGTTATGATTTTCCTAACAGGCTTATTATGATTTTATTAACATTTTTGTATTATAAATTATATAACCTAGCAAAATAAAATGGTCCTTGGCAGGGTTCAAGAGGCTATTTTGCCCCTAGGTTAATATGTGTTTCATAGCTATAGTTATAGCCTGTTGTGGCAACTGAACCCAAAGGAGAATAGCCAAACTTCCAATATAAAGAGCCTCCAACATAAAAAGAAATAGTCAGGATGTTGAGGAAGTGACCTAAGGAAAATATATTCCTCTACACTGACTTCCAGAGTCAGAAGAAAGGTGAGATCTGAGAGAATTCATAACCTTTCTTTTTTTTTTTCCTGATGGGAGGAGGAATAGATTGTAAACATCTTGAGGAGGCTGTCTTTTGCCTCTTTTTAAATCCCTAGCTCTTAGCATGGTGCTTATTACACCTATAAAAACTATCTCACATATCTACTTCACATAATTGTTATGAGAGTCAAATGAATTAAAGAATGTAAGATGCTTTTTGGCAAACCCAGCCTTCTCATCCCTAGAATCATCTCTCCTCTCATTCTACAATCTCTACCACAGAAAATCTCTTCCATTCCTACCTCGTTTGAGTATCACCTCCTCCATGAACATTTCCCTCATCCCCTACCTAATATGTTATCTTTTCTTCTTCACATCTCTCACACTACTCTGCTTGAACTTCTCCTGAAATTCTTAAAACTTTTATTATCTACATATTTGTTTTTATGCTCTCTACTAGTTCGAAGGTAGATTTTCTCATTTTCGTCTTTATATCCCATGGTTCAATGCAGATAAGAGATGTTTAATAAATATATGTTGAATTGAATTGAAAGAATTTAAATTGTATTTCAAGAAACAATAGATGCCATTAGGGGATATAGAAAGACTGACTTGTTTTTATTTATGTATATATTTATGTAAGCATTTCTATTTGGTTTTTATTGAATATTCATTATCAAGACTATAACTTTTCTTGTAAATGTCTAAAGATGTTATTATAAAAGATATTAACTACAAACAGTAAGGAAAAGGGCAAGCCTCTCACTTAAAGCACTAAAGAGTTTGTTCAAAGCACATTTTCAATGACTAGAGGGTCAAAGTCAAGGACTGATTTGCAAAATGTCACAAGCTCCACCAGTTAACAATTATCTTGGGACATTCATTAAGCTGGCATTTACCAAGTGTTATTCTTTTAAAAATCAATGTCTTATTAATGAATTTGAGATTAATTTAGGTATGTGTAAACCTTAAGTCTCAGAGAAATCTTCTATTCCCAGAATGCTAAAACAAAGAACTCAAAAGGAATTGACTATGAAATGGTCTTGCCTAGTTCCATGAAATGAATTCTTTTTGTCTAAGGACAGAATATAAAAAGGATAATCAAATCTGAAGGAGGAGAAACTCACTCACACCCACCCTAGTACCTGGGTAGTGCTGGCTTGCCCAAGTTTCTATAAATTCACATAACCAGATTATATCACACTGTAGGAGTCCAGGCATATATTAATCTTGATATTATTTTAGGGGTGCTCAAAAAGCTGACTCATGATATTTCTAATGATTAGTTTCTATAAACTTAAGTTAAACAGAACCTTAACCATGTCAAATTCCCTGAGGCTACACTCCTGAAGAATGGTCAGTTATCTTGGTCTCCTTGTTAAGGTATGTATCAAACAAGCTGAGATGCCTTAAGCCAGGGGTCAGCAACCTTTTTGGCCTTGAGAGCCATAAACTCCACATTTTCTAAAATGTAATTTCCTGAGAGCCCTACAGTGCTCACAGTGCGTGTTCCTGTAACAGCGCCTGAAAAAAATCTGACTTTATGGCTCCTGCAGAAAGAGCCATATCTGGCCCTCAAAAGAGCCAGATATGGCTCGAGAGCCATACCTTGCTGACCCCTAATCCAGCAGTTTGTATCTTGTGATATTTCAAACTACTTGTCTAATTATCATTTTCCCTTCCCCCTAAACTGTCAGTAACCCCAATAAAAACACCAGTATGTTGGCTAAGGGTTAAGCTCTTCACCATCAGAGCTCTTGACCACCAAAGCTCTTCACCATCAGAGTTCTATTCCAGTTAAGCTGTATCCCACCATAGCTAACTCCCTGTCTAACTACTTCTTGTCAGAACTTTCTTTGTCTTTGTGTCTTTATTCTCACCGTATGCTCTCTTTCCCTTAGACTTTAACCTGTAACCCATTTTCTTATCAGTCCCTGGTTCCCCTTTCTGAGTGTTTTACCCTTTAGGAACTTTTGTGAAGTCGGTGGACGTCTTCACCCTCCCTCCAAAAGACTATTTAACCACTTCTTTTCCTGTATCTCATTGGAGATTCCTAGTACCACAGTGCATGGTACTATGGAGGAACTAAGATTGTAATCTTTTGATGACAATTAAAGACCCTTTTATCATAATTATTTTGGTATTTTTCCCCAGGTTGGAGATCCCTCCAAGATTTGTAGTCTCCTGCACAGCCCCTGTCTATGTCTGAGACATATGGCACCAGCAGGGGCCTCTTGTGTTCCAAACTGGATTCGATTTGGCAGGTTAGCCTAGATAAGCAAACGCATAAATTGCCAACCTTGTCTCTTTTTTATTTGAGTTCTTATTTGGCTCTTTAATTGGTGGTTTCTGGTAATAGCCATGGGAATTCCAAATGGGAAAACCATTTACAGGTTAATTTGTCTCTCAGTTGTTGGAAGTTTGGCTGCTGCTTTAGCACCTATGCTGTGCCAAACATCTTCAATCCTCAGGGTTGGTAGAGTCACAGCTTACTAAATTTATATATGTCTTAAAGCTTGTTTTGGCCCAGAGCCCTTCCTTTAGTGCTCCTTGGGGAGCCTTTTTCCTTTTGCCATTTGAGATTATCAATGGGTGCCTGATGTCCCTCCTTTTGCCTCAAGATGACTCCCTACCACCAAAGTTTCCTTTTTGTACTGATGCAGGGGACTCACTCAAAACCTCCAAAATTCTTAAATATCTTTTTTTCCCCAGACATCTCCTGGAAACTAATACTCGGAAGATACTTGCACAGGGATGTCTTGCAACAACAGGTTGAAAGTGCCATATCGAGTTCTCCTGACCAACTCTTCAACTGCAAAGTTAAAGAGCGTTAATAGTCGGATACATCTATCTCATCTTAAGAGAGTCCCAACTTCTGAATGGATAGTCCAGCCCATTACTGATGTCAACCTCCACCTAACTAGGAAAGAAAAAGAAGATGATAGCAGTAATAGATGCATTCCCTCCCCACCCTCCCAGACTCTGGACATGAGCTAAGTATCCTGTGATCCTTGTTACACTGACCATTGGTCCTCCCTCAACATATGTCCCTAGACCAGCTATAGACCTTGACTCTGCTGTCCTCCTTATTATATGGTCCCCTCCCCTGATAATTATCTTGATGCTCTCTCCTGGGTGAGATCCCTTTAAAGGA
Organism: Gracilinanus agilis; assembly: GCF_016433145.1. Classification (NCBI taxonomy): domain Eukaryota; kingdom Metazoa; phylum Chordata; class Mammalia; order Didelphimorphia; family Didelphidae; genus Gracilinanus; species Gracilinanus agilis. The sequence goes on along the minus strand of NC_058130.1, from coordinate 295,222,166 downwards.
TGGCAAAATGCTTCAATTTGAGAACTATGCCTCAGCCTCACATCTAAGTAGACTGGGAAAATTCAAATCAGATTATGTCTTACTTTCTTATGAGGGCTAATATACCTTCATATTTGTTCATTTGGATATTTAAAGCAATTATCCAATGTAGTTTTTCTAAATATGTGGGTAAATTATTATGTAACTTTACCATATATGTGAAATTACAGAATGTAATTATTTTCTTAATCAGATGTTAGAAGTCTGCACCAGGACAAGTTTAGGGTTTAGGAAAAGGATACTAGAGCCTGGTAACTTTAAAAATGATATAGTTGTAACAACATGAGAAAAGTTTAAATCTAACCCTAATCATGATTAAGGAGTATAAGGATGGGATTTGTGTAAGAGGAATGGGACAAAAGGAGCCAGAGAAGGAGTGGCTGAAAGTTGGTAACAGTTACTGACAGCTGAGACCAGGGGTGATTCTGGGAAAGGCTCCGGAGGAAGGAGGAGAGGAGAGACTCCAGCAGAGGACTGGAGAGAGGGAGGAGAACAACTCAGCTCAAATCCAGTCCTGAGGGCTTCCTGAGGATCTTTCTTTGGACATTGAAATCCTGATTCCCTGGTCAAAGATTTCATCGCATATCACCCAGCAAGACTTCAATCATTGAGTTAGCTAAGTGTTTGGACTCCATTTTGGGACCAACCTCTTAGTCTCCTTCCCCCATTACCCAACATTGCTGAGAGACCCTTTCCAGTCTAACTTACAATTATAGAAAGGATAGAAATAGAAATAAAAACAGAAATAGAAGAAGAGGCAAAGGAAGCAGCTTGGGAGTGGGAACTGCAAAGGTTCCCACCTGAGTGACGGACCCCAGAGAAAGAGAGAAGAAGGCACCCCAAAATCCCTCTGCCCTTCACCCCTTTCCCCAACCCCTAAATTGCGAATAACAAAAGCCATTCATTAGTCATCAGGCATTCCAGAGTGCCTGAGAGACAATGAGGGGGAGGGGAATCACAGCTTGGTCTGGCTGCCTCCATCTTGAAGCCAAACCACCCACTGTGAGGTTGACTGACCTCGGGGGAAGCTTGTGTGAACCCCTCTCTCATTCAGAATCGGATTGGGGTTCCTCATACCTCATCTTTAGGGAAGCCTCATCCCCAACTCCTGTGAGGAGACACAACCATCCAGGTCACCCAGTTTCGGGGTGACACCCCCTCAAAGTCTCCCAGTGTATATTTGCTGGGAGGGGAGAGCTAGAAGAGAGTCTCACCACATAGACTCTCTCTCTCCTTTCTATCATAATATTGGTTATTAGCACTCTTTATGACAATTTTGGCAGAAGCACCCTTTTATTCTTTTTTTTTTATTATTTTAAACCCTTAACTTCTGTGTATTGTCTTATAGATGGAAGAGTGGTAAGGGTAGGCAATGGGGGTCAAGTGACTTGCCCAGGGTCACACAGCTGGGAAGTGTCTGAGGCTGGATTTGAACCTAGGACCTCCCGTCTCTAGGCCTGGCTCTCAATACCCTGAGCTACCCAGCTGCCCCCTCCCTTTTATTCTTAAAGGAGATTTGCCATTGGAAGTTAAATTTTTTTTTAATTTTTTTAAAAATGATGTAACTACCACCACTAACAAAAAAATATTTAACTAAACACCTGCATTAAAAAGATTGTGTGCAAAACTGCAAATTCCACATTGTTTATAATTTTTAAATATGTAAATTATATATACATGCTAATATAAACATCCTCTGTTTTTGAATTTTCTTTGGATGTGTTTTACTTGGATACTTTTTTCTTTGATTTTGAATCTGTTATTTTAAAAAAATATAATCTTGGTATGTATTACTCCTATTACCCTTTCTTCTCTTTCATCTCTTCATATATTTCCCTTATTTTCTTTAAATTTCCAATATTTATCATTTTTAATAGCATGATACAATCCACCACATTAAAATATCACAATTTATTCAGTTATTTCTCCCATTCCTTGTATTTGTGTTATTTTCAGTTATTTTGTCATAATAAATAAAGCTTTCATGAATATTTCTATATATACATAGCTTTGTATTCTCTCAATAATGCCCTTTGGGCCTAATCTAAGTAATGGGATCTCTAGGTTAATGGCTATGGACAGCTTTATAGATCTTAATGTTTCCATCTTGTTTTCTTAAAAAAAAAAACAACAAAAAAAAAAACAACAAAGAAGAAGAAGTTACATAGCTACTCCTGCAATTCAATGTTAGGTCTGTTTCTTCATGTTTCTATTAGTATTTAATTTCATTCCTTCAGTCCATTTGGTTCTCAGTTAACATATATAATCTTTCCAAAACAAGCCTTTCCAGCTTGGTTGTAAACAGCGGACCTTTGTCCCAGTACCACAACTCCTGAGGGATGAAGGATTGTATGGTGAACTAGGTAATACTTTTGCAGAATATTTATGCTTTCTAAACTGTTGTTGTCCCACCAGAATCTATGTTTGGATTATATGGAATATGTGTATGCCAGGCCTAGATCTACTACCAACCTGATGAAGGTGTATGGGGGGGCTCCCCAGATATCTATTTTACGTAACTTCTCTAAGATTCTATTAATCTCCTTAACTTCTTTCATGTAAATATTTTGGTTAGATTTATCTAGTTCTTGGAGGAGAAAATTGAAGTCTTCTGCTAGTATTATTTTGTTATTTATTTCCATTTGTATCTCGGTTTTTCCTTTAAAAACCTGGGTACTTTAACATTTGCTGCATATAGGTCTAATGCTGATAATGCTTCATTATCCATAGTAACCCCACCCCACCCCCAACATAATATAATAACCTTGCTCATCCTTTTCAATTATATCTATTTTGGTTCCAACTCTGTCAGAAGTCATGACTGCTACCCCTGCCTTCTCTGGATCAGCTAAGGCATAGTATATTCTGCTCCAGCCCCTCACTTTCACTCTGTTTGTCTCATTTTCAGTGTGCTTCTTGTAAACAACATCTTGTCAGGTCTTGTTTTTTTTTTATCCTTTTTGCTATCTATTTTATTCCCATGTATGAATTATTTCCATTACATTCAGTATCATAGTTACAAGTTGTGCATTTCCATCTACTCCATTCCTCCTCACTGTTTATTTCACTCTTCCTTTCCTTCTACTGTATCCCTCTTCAGATGTCCAATTTCTTTTAACCAATATGTAATTGCAAGAAATGCCTTAGAACCAAATGATCTATGATGCAAGCACCCTTACTGGGTGACATCGATAAACTGCAGGTGGACCTCTCTCTCAAGGGAAACCTGGAAAGCAACAATTGGCATGAACGGTATAGTCCTCCCCTGGCTGATTTCCCCAATATGATATTTCTTTTGAATGGAAAGTTTCCCTATCTGGCAGTTTAAAAACATGGCTATATAATATTGCTGACCTCTGCCTGGAATTGAAACAGTAAGGAGTTCTCTCTTACTATAGCTTTGTCCATCTTTCTCCTTTTATGGCAATTTTTTATAATCGTGATGGGTAATATAATCTGTAGATAGGCTAATACTAAAATATATCTGAATAAAGATGCAGGTATGGAAGAAATATCTAACAGTGTTATGGGAATAATTGGACCATGTTGCAATAATCTGTGAAACCAAGGTATAAATCTATTTAATGAGATTAAATTATCTTAGAGAAGAGTATCTTATGGTTTACCTTGTTACTTTAAAGTGACATTCAATTTTACTTGGATTTGTTGTTCAATACAGGACTAACTCTTGTATACAGAGCATGCTCTGAAATTACAAACAAATTGCATAAGAATTTAAAATGGACTTGAAAGATTTGAAAATAATGGTCTATATGAATAAAATATCCAGTTAAGTTGAACATGGTTATAACCAACTAAATTCATAATAATATTTACTTTATTCAGACACTCTACCACAGCCCTTTATCAAAATAATCATCTTTTGAGTGAATTCATTTGAGTAAATTCAAAAAGTTGTTTTTATTAGATCTTTAGTAGCATCTCATTCTCCTTAAAAGAGGAAACGGGAATTCTGAATTTGAAAATTTTCATATGAGTTCTTATTATAATGGTTCTGTGACCCTTATTTGATGTGTTTGAGTAAGCACTTTGATTTATTATAGGATATTAAACTATAATTTTTATTTACTATTATATCATATTTTCTTTTTGGTTGTTTCTTTTAATTAATGGTACTTTGTCTCAATGCCAGGTTTATGAACCTTGGTACAGTGTATTCTGTTTTAAGCTTATGTGCTTATATGGTTTAGTTTTTATCTACTTTTTAATTGTTGTTTTATCTATGTCACAACTCTGGTATTCTTAGGCAAACTGCATTTTCCTAGCAAGTATGGCTTATTTCCCCATTCTTATTTTAAGTGAATTGTAATGAAGATATATCACAAGATGCTGCCAAAGATGGCTAATGAAGTTAGTTTTCATTTGCTTATTCTAAGAATCACTATTAACTGATTTTAATACTATCAGAAAATTTCAATTAGTCCAGAATGTGGCATTTCTGTTGCTGTTAAGAGTATGGACTAGTCTCTTATATACTAGTCTTATATATAAGCACATAAAAAAAATCCAAAGAATCATCTCCTCCTTTTGCGAATTTGGTTATAGATTTCTCAGAAATTTGTTTAAACAAGGAAGCCACTCCTATTCCACAGGAGAATTCTGGAAGTCTCAGATCATTGCAATCCATCTAAGATCCCTAAGATATGATAAAATGATTAAATGAACTGTGGGAAATGGAAATGGGTTGTCCTACACTTTTTCACTTCTCCCATATCCTCCATTGTCCTTTGTAAAGCTGACTTGCCAAAAGGTAGTGCCCCCCACTGGTTCCTTATCAATGTACTAGCTACTGTCTCCTCCCCACCTATGGTGGACAGATGGCCTCACCTTGCTGGCTTGGATTTCTGTCCTTGGACCAGTACTCCAGGCCCACCTGGACATCCTCTTTGCTCCCTGCTTAGTCAGCAAAACTCAAACTAAGGTGCCTAACTGGTCCAGCAGCACATCTGACTCTTTCGTGCCTGTTTTTGGTCAGTAACAGAATCATCTTTTACCAACAAAATGAAAATTAAACATTAGTCACTGAAACTTCTGACTGATTTTCCCAGAGAGCTAAAACAAATCCAAAGCAAATAATGACTATGAATTGGTCTTTTCTAGTTCCCCCAAATAATCCTTTTTTGATTGAGGTCTGAATTTAAAAGAGGATAATCAAATCTAAAGGAGAAGAAACTCATTCACAACCACCCTGGCTCTGGCTAGTACTGGCTTTCCCAAGTCTCTTTGAACTCACATAACTAGTGAAGAACATGTGCATAGTGTTGTGGGAAACCAGATTTCAATCTGCTGATAGTTATTAAAGACTCTTTAATAGTTGGGTTTTTTGTGTGGTTTTTTTTCAGGTTGACACATCTATTACTGTAGTGGAAAACCAAAGACCATTTTATTAACTGGGAAATTATGAAAAGTCACAAAATTGGAACAGATTTTTTTTTAAATGAGATACAGCTCAATAAGTAGAATAAAACCTAAAATTTTATCAGAACTTCCACTGTCCAATGTTAGCACAGCTTTGGCATCAGAGTGGTTTAGACATCATAAGTTAAGAGATGATAGCAATTTCCTTAATGATCCCTGAGCAACCAAGAGAGAATCTAACAAGTATCTTCTTTTGTCAGTAGCTAAGGGTTCCAAGAAAGAACTGGGAAGAATTATAATTCCATCACAGGGTAAAATAGACAAAGTACTGCTCAATCTAATAAAAAAAAGGAAAGAAGAAAACCAAATTGACAGTATCAAAGATGAAAAGGGAGACCTCACCGCTAATGAAGGGGAAATTAAGGCAATCATTAAAAACTATTTTGCCCAATTATATGGCAATAAATATAACAATTTAGGAGATATGGATGAATATTTACAAAAATATAAATTGCCTAGATTAACAGCAGAAGAAATAGAATACCTAAATAATCCCATATCAGAAAAAGAAATTGAACAAGCCATCAAAGAACTCCCTAAGAAAAAATTGCCAGGGCCTGATGGATTCACAAGTGAATTCTATCAGACATTCAAAGAGCAACTAATCCCAATACTATACAAATTATTTGATATGATAAGCAAAGAAGGACTCCTACCAAATTCCTTTTATGACACAAATATGGTACTGATTCCAAAGCCAGGGAGATCAAAAACAGAGAAAGAAAACTACAGACCAATCTCCCTAATGAACATAGATGCAAAAATCTTAAATAGAATACTGGCAAAGAGACTCCAGCAAGTAATTAAGAAGATCATCCAACATGATCAGGTGGGATTTATACCAGGAATGCAAGGATGGTTCAACATTAGGAAAACTATCCACATAATTGACCATATCAACAGTCTAACAAACAAAAATCACATCACAATAGATGCTGAAAAAGCCTTTGACAAAATACAGCATCCATTCCTATTGAAAACCTTGGAAAGTATAGGAATAGAAAGCTCTTTCCTAAAAATAATAAACAGTATATACCTAAAACCATCAACAAGCATCATTGCAATGGGGATAAATTAGAAGCCTTCCCAATAAGATCAGGAGTGAAACAAGGATGCCCATTATCACCTCTATTATTCAACATAGTACTAGAAATACTAGCAGTAGCAATCAGAGAAGAAAAAGAAATTAAGGGTATCAAAATAGGCAAGGAGGAGACTAAGCTATCACTCTTTGCCAATGATATGATGGTCTACTTAAAAAATCCTAGAGAATCAACTAAGAAGCTTGTAGAAAAAAATCAACTTTAGCAAAGTGGCAGGATACAAAATAAATGCACATAAATCATCAGCATTTCTATATATTTCCAACACATCAGAGCAGCAAGAGGTAGATTGATTGCTCATCGGTAGGACTAGCTAACATAATAAAAATGACCATTCTACCCAAATTAATTTACCTATTTAGCACCATGCCTATCAAACTACCAAAAAACTTCTTTACTGAATTAGGAAAAACTATAACAAATTTCATTTGGAATAACAAAAGGTCAAGAATATCAAGGGAAATAATGAAAAAAAAATGTGAAGAAGTGGGCCTAGCAGTACCAGATATTAAACTATACTATAAAGCAGCAGTCATCAAAACAATATTATACTGGCTAAGAGACAGAAGGGAGGATCAGTGGAATAGACTTGGGGTAAATGATATCAGCAAGACAGTGTATGATAAATCCAGAGCCCAACTTTTGGGACATGAATCCACTATTTGACAAAAACTGCTGGGAAATTTGGAAAACAATATGGGAGAGATTAGGTTTAGATCAACATCTCACACCCTACACCAAGATAAATTCTGAATGGATGAACAACTGGAATTTAAAGAGGGAAACTATAAATAAGTTAAGTGAACACAGAATAGTATATTTGTAAGACCTCTGGGAAAGGAAAGATTTTAAAACCAAGCAAGAGTTAGAGAAAATTACAAAATGTAAATTAAATGGTTTTGATTATATTAAGCTAAAAAGCTTTTGTACAAACAAAAACAATGTAGTCAAAATCAGAAGGGAAACAACAAATTGGGGAAAAATCTTTATAAGAAAGAACTCTGACAGGGGTCTAATTACTCAAATATACAAGGAGTTAAATCAATTGTATAAAAAATCAAGCCATTCCTCAATTGATAAATGGGTAAGAGACATGAATAGGCTATTTTCAGGTAAAGAAATCAAAAGTATTAATAAGCACATGAGAAAGTGTTCTAAATCTCTAATAATTAGAGAAATGCAAGAGAAATGCAAATCAAAAGAACTCTCAGGTATCACCTCACACCTAGCAGATTGGCTTAAATTAAAGAAGGGGAGAGTAATGAATGCTGGAGGGCATGTGGCAAAATTGGGACATTAATGCATTGCTGGTGGAGTTGTGAACTGATCCAACCATTCTAGCTGGCCATTTGGAACTATGCTCAAAGGGCTATAAAAGAATGCCTGCCCTTTGATCCAGCCATACCATTGTTGGGTTTGTACTCCAAAGAGATCATAGATAAACAGACTTGTATGAAAATATTTATAGCTGTGCTTTTCGTGGTGGCAAAGAACTGGAAAAGGAGGGTATGTCCTCAATTGGAGAATGGCTGAACAAATTGTGGTATATGCTGGTGATGGAATACTATTGTGTTCAAAGGAATAATAAACTAGAGGAATTCCAGGTGAACTGGAAAGACCTCCAGGAAGTATTGCAGAGCGAAAGGAGCAGAGTCAGAAGAACATTGTACACAAAGACTGATATACTATGGTAAAATCGAGTCCAATGGACTTCTGTACCAGCAGCAATGCAATGACACAGGACAGCTCTGAGGGATTTATGGTAAAGAATGCTACCCACATTCAGAGGAAGAACTGTAGGAGTGGAAACAAAGAAGAAAAACAACTGCTTGAACGCATGGGATGAGGTGGACATGATTGGGGATGTAGACTCGAAACTACCACACCAATGCAACTAACAACAATTTGGAAATAGGTCTTGATCAATGATACGTTAAAACTAGTGGAAATGTGCATCAGCCATGGTTGGGGGGATTGTGGGAGGTGATGGGAAAGTAGGAGCATGAATCATGTAACCATGTTAAAAATGAATATCAATAAATGTTTAAAAAAAATAATTCCATCACAGGGGACCACTTGTGCAAAGATTCGGCAATAGGGGATGTAACATTGTTCCTGTGGAGTGGGAAGGAGGTCACATAGGTTGGAGAGTATGAGGGGGTGAAAAGGCTAATCAACCTAGAAAAACAGGTTGGAACTAGATTATAAGTAACTGAATAACAGTAATGTTATCCTCAACTATTTAAGGACAACCATCAGTTTCTTTCTCCCTTAGAAAAACAAAGCTTCTTTGAGGGTTTGGGAGAGTGCTATTCAGATCAGCCATAAGACTGATAAGAGAAGAATAAGCATTTCCTGTGAGTTATAAGGTGATTTAAATTCTTAGAAAAAAAAAGATCACTCTAATAGAATTGAGATACATTTGCCTCAAGTTTTCAGACTTCAGAAATATTTACTTCATATTGTATGGATTTAATTGTATGGTTGTCTTAAAATCCAGAGGTTGAAAATCTTTTGGAAGAATTTTAGGAGAAGAGACTCGCCAGCACCTCAAATCAGGAAGACAAATTTTTTGAAGAGGATGCCATGGAGATGCCTGGCGAAACCACACTGCTACATCAAGAGATCCTGAATGAACAGAACCAAAGGGGGTTGAACACATTTATTCTAAATGCAAATTCTTATGCCAAAGGGGAATGCCCCCAATTGGCTTTTTTGTCAATGCGTCCATTAATTATTATTTTTCTTTTCTTTCTTTTTTATTTCTCTCTTGTTCCCAGGTTGCTGTAAAATTTCCCCTTAGAAAAGGCAATATTTTATACACCTTTAGTGGAAGAATCCTTAGATAGATGCGTTGGTTATTTGAAATGATTCATTGGGGAAGACTAGGCATGTTAATTTTCCAAGACCCTCAATTGAGGAGATTTTCAACATGCTCCATCTCCCAATAAAATCCGGGGGGGGGGGGGGAGTGGAGGTGGAGATTGTGAGAAGAGACTTTGTATTTTGATTTGATCAGTCAGAGATTTAAATTTCCCTTCCATTTGTTTTTAATTTGGGTGGTGCCAGGCTAACTGAGGAATTGTGATTGGTTCCTGGGGGTAAGAGAGTGATATAGGAGAGCTAGTGGGTGAAAGGACCAGAATATAAAGTGAGACCTGGCAGGAAAGAAGGGGGGCTAAGGGGGGTATTATTTCTGAGGCTGAGATTTGGGGACAGACTCTGGGTTGTTAAGCTTTAGGTTGATAGGCTAGGTAATTCTTGATCTCCTTTCTATATTTCCCTCTCTTATTAGCTTTACCTTACTATAATAAAACTATTAGAGCTACTAACAGTCTTGTGTCTTAAGGGTTAATTTCTATAAATAGTGACCACAACTTTTTTTTTTACTCTTATAATTTAGTCAAACCCATTCTAATCATTAAAATATTGAGCTTATTTTTAGTTAATTTTTCCTTTTATCATAATTGTATCAATTGGCATTTCTGATTGCTAGTATAATAAGGATGGAAAAATATGAAAACCAGTCAAAGACCATTTATATCATCAGGCAAAGGTAAATACAACCTTTTCAAAGCCTAATTTGATTCCTTAATACTGGGATATTAAGTATATCAGTTGACAGCTCAATAGAAATAATAATGACTTGCTTGTATGTAATGCTTTCAAGTTTACAAAATGTTGTACAATTACTATTATCATCACCATCTTTTAGATAAGGAAACTTACACTCAGAGGCAGACTGACTTGCTTCCTTGCCAAACATTTAATAATAATTGCTAAAGGTAGAAAAGGAACTTAAGATTTTTTACTACAAGTCTGTTGTTCTTTGCAGCTGATCACACTGATTGCCTCACAGGCCCAAAACAGTGACTTCAAATTCCAAAAGCCATCATAGTCAGAATATTTTAAAAAAATTTTTAAGTATTACATTATTTTATTTAATGAATAAATTTCTACAACCTTGTATTACCAAGTTGTTAATTTTAGCAGTATTGTTTTGATGATGATGCCCTGTGGCATAGAGGGAAAAATAATTTCTTTTCCCTTATACACATTCAAAATTCAACTAAAACAAACTTAAAAGCCACATTTTAGAAAAGAATAGCCTGTTTAGCTACCAATTCTCCGAACAAATTGTGAGGCAGAGTTGCATAAAGTCATCAGCCTCAATTTCTTTTCCAGGGACACCAAAATCCAGTGGCAAGATATAAGTCAAGATGACTGGTGATGTCTCTGGATGCAGTAGATAAACCTGACTTATAAAAAGGAGGATTGGGGTGTCGTGGGAAACCTGTCAGCAAATTGAGTAATGACCCCTCCTCCCTCAAAACCACCCCTAATTACTGGGAGACAAATGGAGTTCACTGAGTAGAAACGGGAAACCCCTGAAAGGTTGTGCCAGGTCTGAGGGTTTGAGGGATGTTGTCTCCTCAAGGTGAAATGAGTGTAACCCCGATAGGATGTTGGTGCTGGCTGGGGTACACAGAAACCTCCCCTTGCTTCCCAGCAGGGAGTCAGGCTTAAAATGGAGATTCAGCCTGCCTCCCTTCAACTAGCACTGAGCCTCCAACGATAGATTTCACACAGATCTGACTTGATAAACTTGGGAGTTTAATTCAGGAACTACTAACAGAGGGAATAGGAATAGGGGTTCACAGGAAAGAGGGAGCAGGATAATTCCCTAAGCCCAAGTCCTTCATTAAGCCAGGTACCCACCAAGATTCAGATCCCAAGATCTGATCCAGGTGTTCTCCTAACAAAACTTCACTTTCCCGTGCCCACTATTGTATTTTCTATAACTATAGTTGATATTAGATAAAGAGGGATACTTTTGGGCAATGCCCAAAGTAGGTCTGGGGATTGGCTCCCCCAAGGAAGTCCAGACACCCCCAAACTCTGTTGTCACTGTTGCTGATATCAGTAAATCACAGGAACCAGGATGTATCAGGAGAAAATGCAGGTCTTCTTTATATATCAGGGAAAAGCCCCCAAAGCTCTCTTCTGAAGGTCTCAGAGCCAGTCACAACCACCTCCCACACCTCTGGTTTCCTCCCAAAAGCTGCTACTCAGGCTGTTCCATCCCAGAACTCTTTGCTCTTCTCCAGCGGTCACTGGCTCTGCTTCCACAACATTCTAACTGACAATTTTCAAAATGCCAGGGCTAGTTTTTCACTCTTACAGGCTTCTTTACTGTCTAACTAAGCTCTGGGTACTCCAGTGTCTGCTTCTTCCACCTTAAGGACTATTGAAGAAAGTATCCCGAAAAGGACCTAGGAAGCCCACACAGCAGACATACAATAGTACCTTTAATGAATACTCCATAAACTCCCACCCATACCATGTTTGTATATGCACATTTTATTGATTAGTTTTTATATAACCCATATTCCCTAATGTATCCCCCATCTGTCTCAGAGAACAATAATCTTTTCTAACAAAAAAAATGAAAAAGAGAAAAAAAAATTCAGCAAACGTAAAAATCACGCTGAAAAAAGTCTACCATTATATCTAATGCATTAATCCCCCTTTCATTACTGGTCTCCCACTTCTCCAAAGTACAGAGGAATAAATATTCTCATTTTTCTTCTCCTGGCCTAAGATTGGTAATTATAATTTCACACCCTTCCATTTTTATTGTTTTATTGTTTTAGTTCTTTCAATTTACTTCTTTGGAGTTATTCTGTATATTTTTTCTGGCTCTGCTTACTTTCCTTTCCTTCATTTCATGCATCATCTATGCACTCATCATATTCCTTATTTCCTATAGCACAGTAATATTCATGAACCCTGTTTACATTCATGTTCCACACTTGTTTAGTCATTCCCCAATATTCTTTGTCCCCAATTCTTTGCTACAACAAAAAGGCTTTACTTTTTATCATTAATCTATTAAATAGCTATGAAAAGGATTTCTGGGTCAGGAGATACTCACATTTTGTTCACTTTTTAAGCATAAGCTTAAATTATTTTCCAGAATTGTTGGACCAACTTATAAGTTCACAAACAATGCATTGGCATATCTATCTTTCCACACAAACTCCAAAATCAAATATTCTCATCTTTATAATTTTTACCAAGACTTTGTAGTTGTTTTATTTTTTCTGATAATAATTGTGATTTGGATTTATTCATATGGTTATATTGAGTTTGTAATTCTTCTTTTGAGAAGCTTGTTTATACATCTGACCACTTATCAATTGAGTATCAAATTTACCTTTAATTTACATGGACAATTAAATCAGATCATGATTATTATGACTTTAAAAATACTAAATGAGATTTCAGTGTTCACTCATGAAACACTTATGCACATCCTTCCAAGGGAATCAAAACTATTCTTTGTAGTCTCTTTAACCTCTGCTCTCTAGAAATTATACTCTACTTCAAAACTAGTATTATGGAATAGCAAGCTTAGGGGTTAATGAAGACAAGATTCTAACAAGAGGATTCCTTCTCATTTGTGGAGAGAATGAAGAATCTTTTGGGGGTAAGAAGGAAGGACCAAGATACAGTTTTAGGAGACATGCATTTCTCAAAAATATAATTTTAAAATCTAAGGGAAAGTTTTCTTTCAGATACTAGTTCCTAAAATTCAAAAGCACTATAAATGAATATATTTTAGAAAATTACACAGCAATATTGAAAATTTAGTAATTATAACCTGCTGCGAAGAATGTGCTTTAATTCATTAGTGTTTTTCTAAAAACTTTATAATTAGTTGGCTGAAATAAGATACAAAGGCCTTAATTCCAAATGTTTTCAGCAGCATATATACGTAAGATGTTTACATGTTCTCTCATAAAATTTTCAGCTTTCTGGTCTGATCAAAACCTTATAAATGTATTTTTCCTTATAATATTTTACCAAAAAATACTGCAAAACAATTAAAGGTGGAAATGAAACTTGAGAGTATTTTTGTTTGTTTTGTTTGCCTCTTAAAAGAAAGAGGAGGGAAAATGGATGGGCTGTGTAGATCTGGAAAGAGAAGATATTCCATAGGAATCACAAAAAAAGGAAAAGGGGTCAAGCAGAGGAATAAAGTAATCCTGACATTCATTTGGAAAGATGAAACAAGAAAGATCATTTGAGCCTGATAGAGTCTTGGATATATCACTCTAAATGCTTGTGGAGATTGAACTGACCCCTATGACGCTTAAGGATTATTACTTTCAGAACTTTCACAGAGTAAGCTCTTCAAGATTCTGGACTATACTTTTCTTACTGCAATGTCATTACATCTTATGATTTGAAGTGAACACATACACCTTTTAGGATTTTTAGGAAATACCACGTTATTGACATTTGGGTATATTATATCTAAAATCAAAATAATCCTTTGCTTTCTGAGCCATTTTTATTGAGATATTTAAAAATTACAAAGCACTGAAATTGTTTTTATTAAAATGTATATTTTCACAAGAATCATTTAATAGTTAGCTAATATTGTTAATGCTCTCATAGAATTTTAATTTTCTACAGTTAATGCATGTATATGGAATATAACAAAATAAAACAAAAATAATATTTCCCTTACTTTTTAAAGCATAATGAATAGAGATATGAGTTAGAGACTTTTAATCAAATGGTAAAGCTTTCTCTAGCTAGTAAGTAAAATTTAATCGAAATTTCTGAGGCAAAGCATTATAATTTTTTTATTTAAAGATTTTAATAAAAATTTAGATTATTAAATCTGATGTCTTAGATCAGTGATTTCAAATACAAATAGAAACAGGATCACTAAACATGAGGATTCTTTGTAGGGTTCATACTAGCAAAGAAATTTACATATTAATATCTATTTTATTTTTACTTATTTACTTATTTTGTTAAATATTTCCCAAATATATTTTAATCTCATTTGAGTCCCCCTCAGAAATTGCGGCCTTTTGTGTTTTGATACCTATCTCTACCCTAGAATATTAGAGATGGAAGAGTCTTTAAGGATCATCTAGTTTAAGACACGCATTTTGCAGATGAGAGAATTCAGGTAATGGGACTTGCTAAAAAGTCCACAGCTAGTAGGCTGCAGAAATCAAAAAGCAAAATACAGGTTCTCTTATTTCCTATTCTTAATGTTATTGGCTGCAGAGCATGTGGCCTCCTTAACAGTCTTTTTGTGATAAAATATTTGTTAAAATCCAAACAAGCTTTGATTTATAATTTTCAATAGTGAGTCAATATACAATTTCATCTCAAATTTTATTTAATGTAGTATTTAAGCTAGTAGCTTAAGTTATGTGATTTTATATATTATTTACATGTATACAAATATATACATATATGTGATATATTCAGTAAATTGGAAATTTTTAATTGTCATTTTATTTGTCAAGTTCTTTGGGTGAAACAAAAGCACATTTCATAGTTCACAAGGAAGGTAGTAAACTAGTGAAATTGACGTGTAAGACTGAAAAAAATCTGAAGACTAGGCTATGGCAGGAAGTATTACACATTTTTTCATGTAGAAAGTTGTATAAACAAGATGGCAAATAAAAAGTGTGAAAACAGAAACCATAGTTTCTTCTTTCTTTTAGACAGTGAGAACTTCTGCAGGAACCATGTCTGCCAATCAGGAGAAATAAGCAACACTTCCCATTCTCAATATGTTGCTTTATATTATTCTAAACAGTAAATCAAATGCATATAACATCAGCAGTACCTTCCCCAATTTGGAATGATATATTATATTTACCATTCTACATGGATAATTGACAAGCTAGGTAGAAAAATGGAGCAGGAACCAAGCATTCTTAATAAAAGCAAAGGTGTATATTTACTATGGATATTCTATAAGAAGGCAGGTGGATTGACATATTTGTTTCTCAGCCTCTAAATTAAAAAACAAATTGTTTAAAAACAGGTGGACTTCTCATGTAGCAAAAAGGAGATGACCAGTGACAATCCCACAAGCTCTAATGATAGCAACACAATGTCAAGAATCAGCATATTAGGTGAATACTCTGCAAAGGGTTTATGTAAAAGTAAGGACAAGAATCACATAGATAAGGCCTTGTATCCATGTAAATTCTATTTAAAATGTTTAAGTATTTAAGTGCTTTCCTTATAATAGTACAATAAATGAATATCAATAGGATTATTATCCCCATTTTATAGATGAGGAAATTGATAATCACTTTCCTTAGACTGAAGAATTTTCTAAAGGTCACATATAGCTAGTAAATATAGTTTGGTGTCAAGACTTGAACCTCCAAGCACTTCACTACCCTGTGACTCTCATTAATGCAGTGTAAGATGATCTAAAGAGGGAGATTTTTCTTTTATCAGTACTCATCCTATTAAGAAGCATGTAGAATGCATTTTTAAAATCAGTGAGGGAAATAAGGATTTCCATTTGCCACATTTACAACCAAATTTGGGTCACATCTTTTCTGCCCCCCCCCAACCTCAACCTTGATCCCTCAGCCAATCAGAAGGAACCCTATGATCAAAACTATGGTCCTAGAGGAGTGAACCTAGTAGAAAACTAGTTTAGCTAGTTCTGTATCAGAGCTCAGCTCTGTCTTAAGAGCAAGGGTTAAGAGAAGGGACTATATAAGGAAAGACAATTCTCAATGGGAAAGGTAATCAAGGGTTGGGGTTGATATGGGTGAGTTAGCTTCTTCTGATAGACTGTAACCTCTGATTTTTTTCTCAGCAAATGAGGGAAGAAGGGAGGGCTTCCTAGCTAGGATTAGGAAATATATCCTGCTGCGCCTACCCTCAAGTGGGTGGGTGGGCCGGTTCCAAACTCCAGTCCTATTTTTGCAAGGATGCTAATAAAAGGCTTTTTTACTTCAAAATGGAGTAAGAATTTTCTTTTTTAGGTAAGGCCATGTTTCTTTCAGTCAGTTTTCTGCTAACGTGAGGACCAAATAATCCTCACTTCTTAGTGGTGATGGACTTCAACATAAAAAAAACAAAACTTGCCTAATATCTTTGTAGAGCACAAAGGGCAGGCTTGGGAACAATCAAACTTTATGTATCCTCTGCCAGGTTCTGGAACAAGATAAATAAAATGCCAATGAAAAAATATCTCTAACACTTAGAAAAAGTGAAGAATATTAGAGTGAAATAATATGAATAAGTTGGTGAATGTGATTTCTTTTAAGAGGTATGTTAATTAAATTAAGGGAATAAAGAGTATATTATAATAAAGGTACTTGCTTAAAAGCATATCACAAGTAAGGTGAAGAATAAAAATCATTCAAACATGTATTACACATTATTACTAATAGGGAATAGATTTATTTACATTTTAGCTATACATTGTTTTTACATTTAAATTATATATGATGAAGACATTTATACTGTATGGCAAGATAAATCTTTTGGGAAGACTCAATCTATAGAAAAACCAATTGATTAATCAATGGTTGGTGCTATAAAAGGCTTAAGCTTTATATCAATGATCAATGTGGATTAAATCTGAAAATGTTGAAATAATAATAACATTAAATCACTATTAATGTCTAATGTGTCCTTAGCAGGTGACCAAAAAGGCTGTAGTTTCAGAAATATCTCAAACAATTCATGCCCCTTTGCTTGGGTTCCTGCATAATACAAGCACAGGCTTAACTCTGAACTCTAATTTTGGGAACCAAGGAATCATAATCTTGGTCTCTGTGTTTTCTATGAGACAAGTAAAAACTATCATTCTCATGTATATATAGATCTTTAAAGTCTCAAGGAATTATTCCTTTCCAAGTCCTTTCAATGCATACTTATGTACCCAATCATATAAATTAATAAAATAGATGTGGAATTTAGCTAAATTAAAAGTACCTTATAAATACAAGAGCAACAACATATTTTGTAATAATTGAAAGGCTATGGCAGAGAAACTAAGGACATTTGCATGTATTAGCTAAAATAAATCCTGACAAAATTCCTGGACTAGTGTCAGGAAGATAGACCCTATCCCCTTATACTTGATTGGATTTTAGTGATAATAATAGGTTTAAGATAATCAATATTGTGATTCTAAAATGATTAGTATAATTTCATTATAATCTTAATTACAATTAGTAGAATTCATGATCTTCATAGGGATTTCTAACTAAAGCATAAAACTACTTCTAAGGGGATTTCCAAGCCCTCCCCAAGTCATACTTCCCTTCTATCATGAGATGCTGACTATCTGAGTTTCATGTCCCAATATGGTGCAAGTATGCATACCTTTCCCTATTTGGAAATAACTATTCTCCCCAGATCAGTTGAGTCTGAGGTAATTTGACCTTTAGACTAATATAGGTTTTCCTAAATGAACTAACCAATCATCTGTGTAGTTGGGTAACAGTTTCTAGAAAATGGCCTAGTATATAAACCAGGTCTCTGCTGCCAGGCTTTGTCTCTTGCTGGGGTCTAACCATGTAACACCTTGCAAGAGAATGCTTTTATCAGGAGACTTGGCCCTCTTCCAATAAACTCTAAAATTCTATCCTGACTTGGAGAAATTTGGCTTTTTTACTTTACCTAAATTGTTTATATCAGAGCAGTGGATAATTTTTCCACGACACTAGTGATGTTTCAGAAATTATAAATCACTTCTCCATGGTCACTCTGTAACTTCTATTTGAACCCACATCACCGAACTTCCTAATAAGAGTGGCAACTGAGGAGAGGATTCTATAATATAGAAATGCAGAATGTAAAGTTTGTATTCTTTTAGCTGAACCCATGCCTCTCTACTTTTTATAGTTCAGTTTCTGAGTCCTTTTGCTTCTTTATTCCTACCTACTCAATTAGCCTATATCAACCTATAATTAATTATAATATAGATATAGGGAAATAAAAGCCTTCAGTCATTTTATACGACTTTCAGACCTTATGTTAGTATCAGTACAATACAAAGTGTTATTATTACAATTCAAATTTATTATTGAAAATTAAACCCTTCATCAGTTGTGTAAACTATGCTATCCCCAACCTTTATAATATAAACTTGCCATCATTTCATGAACAAAAAAGGGTGACAGTATAGTATGCCTATAACTAACTGGAAAGAATTGACTTTGCACTACTATTCTTGTAATGATCACCTTATGGGAAAACGAGTTATAATGGGATTTACTAGGAAAGTTCTCCTCAGTAATACTAATAGTAGTAATAACAAATAACTCTAACTATTAATTAAGTAACACTTTAAAATTTTCAAAGTACTTTATAAATCTTATTTTATTTAATCCTCAGAACAAACCTTGAAGGTAGGTGTTATTATCATTCCCATTGTATAGATAAGGAAACTGAAGCAAAGAGAGGTTTGTGTGTTTTTTTTCCTGGGGTCAAACAGCTTATGAATATGTGGGCAAGTGTTTGAACCCATCTTTTCTGACTCCAGGTCCATTGCTCCACTTGCTGCCTCAGTAATAAAAAGTATAAAAACAAAATGGAATTATTTTAGTCTATTGCTCTATTTTTTTAAAAATCACATTAGACATCTTAAATTTTAGGTTTTCTCAGAAGAGTAGTTGTTCTTTGTACTTGAAGAGGTATAAAATGACATTACTATGTTGGGGCCAATGTACAAAGTGTTCAACTGTGGTATATAAACATGGAAGATTCTACCATAGGTTGGGCACAAGTAGCCCATATGAACAGGAATAGAGGTATGTCTAAATTTCTAGATCACATATTTCTTCTGTACTACTGAAATTCTGCTTTGCTCATAGCACACCATGCTGGATGGTCCTGTGCCATTGTCTCCCATATCTCATAATCGATTCCAAATTTCTTCAGAGAGACCTTTAGAGTGCTTCTGTATTGCTTCTTCTGACCTTGTGTGACCACTTGCCTTGTGTGAGTTTTCCATAAAATAGTCTTTTAGATAGATGTGTATTTGGCATTAGAATAACTCAGCCCATTGGAGTTGAGCTTTCTACAGTTCTGCTTGGCAGTTTAGCTTGAGAAAGAACCTCATTGTCTGAGATCTTATCTTGCCAGGTGAGCTTCAGAATCTTCCTAAGATAATTCAAATAGGAAGGATTCATTTTCCTGTCAGGGTACTGTTAAACTGTCCAGATTTCACATACATTATGACAATGAGGTCAGCAAATAGCTTCTGCTTGCTTGGCAGCTTAATAGCTCTTCTCTCCCACACTTTCCTTCAGAGCCTCCTACACACTGAACTAGCTCTAACAATGCATGCCTCAACCTCATCTATGAGGATGTCCCTCGAAAGTATACTGCCAAGGTAAGTGAATTTACGCAAAGCATTCAAACCTTCTCCCTCTGCTGTAACTGATATTTCCATGTATGGATGGTGTAGTGCTGGCTGGTGGAACCTGTTTTCTTGGTGTGAATGGTTAGGCCAAAATTAGCACAAACAGCAGAGAATGCTCTGTTTAGTCTTAATTTCAGAGGCTGCACTGAGTGCACAATTATCTGCAAACTGAAAATTATGCACCAATTCTCCCTCTACTTAAGACCTGATGTAGCCTTTTCAAGCTAAGTAATTACATCAGTGCTGTAGCTGATCTTGATGCTGCTTTTAATATTGAAGGAATCCAAAAGCACTGATGAAGACATCATACTAACAAACCACAGAAGCAAGCACACAGCCTTGTTTCACTCATTGGTGACTGGGAAAGCTCAAGAGCATTGCCCATTATCCAAAATCCATGTAGGCATGTTGTGGAGGTGGCATACAAAGAAGAGCAGACTAAGTTAAAGTGCACTTGATAAAGCCTCTTCGTTTTACAAATAAGAAAACTAAGGAAGTCAAATAATTTGCCCATTGACAGGTGAGGGAGTGAAGGTTGGACTAGAAAATCTGCTAGAATTGGAGCATGACCCTTCTAACTTAGATGCTTTTTTTTGTAACAACAAAATTTGCACATGAAATAAAAGTTTTTACTGAAATACTCACAATGTACTGGTCAATAAATACACTTAAAATAACCATGACAAATATTTTATTTTTTAAATCTTGATTAAATGAAGATAGAAAAAAGATAAAGCTTAACCCAACCGTGACAATTTCAGGTTATTATGTTGTCAATTCTGTAAAGGTTTTGCATAAAATTATATGTAATTTCAAATATTTATGTAAAAGAGCAAAACACTAGTTACTAAATGATTCTTTGAAGATCCCTCTTATTTTTTAAAATGTTCTATTAGGGCTAAAGACCTATCAAAACCAATGATGAGATATTCTTCAAGATTGTAAAGAGCTAAAGGGGTTTTTATAGAAATAACAGGACACAGCTGTTAAGTGAAAATGACAATTAATAACAGACTTTTCTACTAGCAAAAATACAATGATACAGAACGATCCAGAGGAACTAATGAGAAAGAACTCTATCGACATCCAGAGAAAGAATTGTGGGAGTAGAAACACAGAAGAAAAACATAGCATTAATCATGTGGTTCAATGAGGATATGATTGGAGTTTAGGTATTAAAAGATCACTCTACTGAAAATATTAATAATATGGAAACAGTTTCTGAACAATGATACTTATATAACCCAGTGGAATTGCTCGTCAGTTCTGGGAGTAGGGAGAGAAGAGGGGAGGGAAAGAATATGAATTGTATAACCATGGGAAAATATCCTCAATTAATTGATTAATTGAAAAAAGAAAAGAAAATGACAACTATAAACTGAAACCTTTTTTGAATGTCAAATGAGAGAGAGCTTAAAATTAATGAATTAAGGGAAATATTACAAGGTTTAAATTTTGAGATTCAATCAGAAAAATATCACTACAGATGTAATACCTCAAAGATATTGCAAGTTTGGTTCCAGACCAATGATACAATAAAGTCAATATCACAATAAAGCTAATTACATGAACTTTTTGGTTTTCCAGTTCATATAAAAATTATGGTTATAGTATATTGTTACCTATTAAGTGTGCAATAGTATTGTGTCTAAAAACAATATATCTACATTACCTAAAAAAAATACTTTATTGCTAAAAAAAGGTATTTTCAATTTCTTTCAAAATTTTTCCTTTGTTGTTACAACACTCTTTAGCACATGAAGCCCAGCTCTTGGCCTACCTTTGCTTTCAATATGCCTTCTTCATTAAGCTTAATCATTTCTATCTAGCTTTTGATTTAAAGTGATAGGTTTTTGACCCTTACTTTCACTTGAACACTTAAAAGGCCACTGTTGAGTTATTAATTGGCTTTGTCCATGTGGAATTTAGAAGCCCCCAAACTTGTAGTCTAGAAAGATTTAATGAATCCCAGTTTACTTAGATTAAAGTTGAAAGCCCCAGGTTTGACCTTGTCATATGAGAGTTCCTCCCTGAGGGAGAGTATAACTTCACTAGTCTCATACTAACAAAAGACCTAATTTGAGCTTGAAAGGGGATGATCATTCCCATCAGGGCCAAGCCCAAGCCAAGTGACTCTTTAGCACAGTAAGCAGAGCATCAGTCTCCTAAGCTGAAAGTCCTGAGTTTGATCCTCAGAAGGAGGGTGTGATATAACGGGAGTGATTTCTGGAGACAAGAAGAGTCACTCATGTCGATGGCTTAATTTCAATATTGATGCTTTAAGGAAGAGAAGCCTGAAAGAAAAGTCCTTATGGATACTAGGTTTGTCACCAAATCCATTAAAGTCACATATTGCTTAAATGGCCTTTTGTTCCTTTTGGCCTTTGTTAACTGTCACATAGATGATGATGGATAGACTCCACCAAACTGCTTACAAATCGTATTAGTAATGTTTGGTTTTAACAGGTCTTCATAAGTGATTTTCAGATATCTAGTAGCACCACTACCTCTGACTGATCATTTGCCTGTCTATGAGTTGTTTGTAACATGAGGTAAGGGTCCATTTAGTAGTTGAAATGAAGTACAAAAAATGTAATGGATGAGACATCAGAAGTGATTTTCACTGTTGTAGTTCTCGTTTCCACATTGCAATGGATGGAACATATAAAGACATGTCTTTTACGCTGTTATAGTCTCACTACCAAAAAACTTTTTTACTTAATTAGGAAAAACTATAACAAAGTTCATCTGGAATAACAAAAGATCAAGAATATCAAGGGAAATAATGAAAAAAAAAAGTGAAGGAAGGTGCCTAGCAGTACTAGATATTAAACTGTACTATAAAGCAGCCGTCATCAAAACAGTATGGTACTGGCTAAGAGACAGAAGGGAGGATCAGTGGAATAGACTTGGGGTAAATGATATCAGCAAGATAGTGTATGATAAACCCAAAGAGCCCAGCTTTTTTTTTTAATTTTAAACCCTTAACTTCTGTGCATTGACTTATAGATGGAAGAGTGGTAAGGGTAGGCAATGGGGGTCAAGTGACTTGCCCAGGGTCACACAGCTGGGAAGTGTCTGAGGCTGGATTTGAACCTAGGACCTCCCGTCTCTAGGCCTGGCTCTCAATCCACTGAGCTACCCAGCTGCCCCCAAGAGCCCAACTTTTGGGACATGAATCCACTATTTGACAAAAACTGCTGGTAAATTTGGAAAACAATATGAGAGAGAGATTAGGTTTAGATCAACATCTCACACCCTACACCAAGATAAATTCAGAATGGGTGAATGACTTGAATATAAAGAGGGATAAATAAGCTAAGTGAACACAGAATAGTATACTTGTCAGATCTCTGGCAAAGGAAAGATTTTAAAACCAAGCAAGAGTTAGAGAAAATTACAAAATGTAAATTAAATGGTTTTGATTATATCAAACTAAAAAGCTTTTGTATAAACAAAAACAATGTAGTCGAAATCAGAAGGGAAACAACAAATTGGGAAAAAATCTTTATAACAAAAAACTCTGACAGGGGTCTAATTACTCAAATATAAAAGGAGTTAAACCAAATGCATAAAAAATCAAACCATTCCCCAATTGATAAATGTGCAAGAGACATGAATAGGCAACTTTCAGATAAAGAAATCAAAACTATCAATAAGCACATGAGAAACTGTTCTAAAACTCTAATGATTAGAGAAATGCAAATCAAAACAACTCTGAGGTAATCACCTTACACCTAGCAGATTGGCTAAAATGACAACAGGGGAGAGTAATGAATGCTGGAGGGGATGTGGCAAAACTGGGACATTAATGCATTGCTGGTGGAGTTGTGAACTGATCCAACCATTCTAGCTGGCAATTTGGTACTATGCTCAAAGGGCTATAAAAGAATGCCTGCCCTTTGATCCAGCCATACCATTGTTGGGTTTGTACCCCAAAGAGATCATAGATAAACAGACTTGTACGAAAATATTTATAGCTGCGCTTTTTGTGATGGCAAAAAACTGGAAAAGGAGGGTATGCCCTTCAATTGGGGAATGGCTGAACAAATTGTGGTATATGCTGGTGATGGAATACTATTGTGCTCAAAGGAAAAATAAACTGGAGGAATTCCATGTGAACTGGAAAGACCTCCAGGAACTGATGCAGAGTGAAAGGAGCAGAGCCAGAAGAGCATTGTACACAGAGACCAATACACTGTGGTAAAATAGAATGTAATGGACTTCTGTACTAGCAGCAATGCAATGACCCAGGACAGTTCTGAGGGACTTATGGAAAAGAACGCTACCCACATTCAGAGGAAGAACTACAGGAGTGGAAACAGAAGAAAAACAACTGCTTGAACACATGGGTTGAGGCGGACATGATTGGGGATGTAGACTCAAAACTACCACACCAATGCAACTATCAACAATTTGGAAATAGGTCTTGATCAATGACACATGTTAAAACCAGTGGAAATATGCATCAGCCATGGGGGGGGGGTGGAACTCCTGGGGTGAAGGGGAAAGTAAGAGAATGAATTATGTAACCATGTTAACTTTTCTAAAAAAATCAATATTAATAAATGTTCAAAAAAAAAGAAAGAAAGAAAAAACTTCTCGTTGCTTCTGGTTGACTGCTTCCTTACTGCTTACACATATACCCATTTCTCTCTTATCCTCAAAAGGTCCTCAGTAGAGTCATCCATCCCTAACTATCCTTTCATTTTGTGACTAAATTCTTTAAGAAAAGCATCCTACTAAAAACCTTCATCACTTCATAATAGCCTTTGGTTGGTCTGCCTGACATAAGTCTCTTCCTACTCCAGTTCATTTTCCACCAGCTGTCAGAGATTTTCCTGAAGTTCAGGTTTGACCATGTCTTCCTCCTTTCCCCCATCCCCACCACTAATAAACTCCAGTGCTTACCTATAACCTTCCAGATAAACACAAAATACTTTATTTGATGTTCAAAACCCTGAATAATCTGCCTGCCCCTCTTCCCAACTGCTACCTTTCTAGTCTTCTTATATCTTATTGCCCTTTCTACCCCAACATGAACTCTGCCATTCAGGAATACTGGCCTCCTTACTGTCTTTGGTACAAAATATTCCATCTCCTGACTATAGGCATTGTCATTGGCTAGTCCCTATGCCTGAAATATCTCCATCTCTTGGCTTCCTTCAAGTTGTAGCAAAACTCCCACCTTTTACAGGAAGCCTTACCAATCCACCTTAATAACAGAAGTTTCCCTTTATTCATTATTTTTAATTTATTCCATTTACATGTTGTCTCTACCATTAGTTTGTGAGCTTTTTGAAATCAGGGACTGTTTTTGCCTTTCCTTGTATCCTCAGAGATTAATACAGTGTTAGCAACATAATGGTGCATAATAAATGTTTAATTACACTGGTGAAAAGGAAAAGTATTTTAGGAATAAAGGTCTGCCAATGAAAATGAAAGGGTGTAAAGGAATGTTCTGTTTTATGAAAGGAATGTAAGGGATGCAGGAGTCACTATATTAGTGAGTTCATAAAGGATGAAAAATAACATTTAAACGAAGATTGGAATGGTAGAAAGAGATCAGGTTATGAAAGGCTTTAAAAGCCAATAAATAGGGAGGGGATAGCTAGGTGGCTTAGTGAGTTGAGAGTCAGACCCAGAGATGGGAGGTGCTGGGTTCAAATCTAGTATCAAATACTTCCTAGCTACATGATGCTGGGCAAGTTACTTAACCATTTGCCTCAGTTTCTTTATCTGTGATCTGGCAAAGGAAATGGCAAACCATTCCAATACCCTTGCCCAACAAAGCACCAAAAAGGAGATCGTAAAAAGTTGGATATGACTGAAACAACTGAACCAGAATGAAGTGATGAAAGCCTATAGCAAGGCGATTGCAGTGTTAGAAGAGAGAAGATATATAAACAGGAGATGTGGCAGAACCAGAATTAATAGGACTTAGGAACAAGATAGAAGTAGAGCAGTGATATAGAACCTATGACGGGGTATTACTGGAAATTCTGGGGTCCTTGAACTACATTTCCCATGAGCCCACTGGATTCCTGTAATTATGCAAGGACATAGACAGAAAGAGAAATCTGAGGGGCTGGCGTTCTTCTTCCTCTTTGCTCTCTATCCACTATGGTGGCAGCAGGCAATGGCTTGCTGTTTTAAAAGCTTAATCTAACATGGCACACAGCTTTATATTCTAGTGGCTACTAATAAACCTTATAAAACCATAATATTTTTAAAGTTATCTTTTATATTCATTTTATTTTTTACAAAAGATGGCACATAGAGGGCTCTCTGTGGGCACATGGCCACCCTTCCCCCATTCCCACCACACACAGTTCATTACCAGAAAAGCAGAGGGACTTGGGAGGAGCTGCTCCCCTCACCCCTCCACCCAGCAGCCCAATGGGGAGTGCTTTCTCCTTCCCCTGTGTGGGGTGAGGGAGGGAGGGGGAGGGGGGCTTATCAACAATGGTGGGGGGTACAGTTGCATGAAATACAAAAGATTCACCATCACTAATATAGGGGGGAAGAAACAGCGATGAGAGGGAGTAGAGGATGACAGGTAGGTAAAGAGCCTGACTGAAAGAATTGCGTCACAATAATGCTCCAATCTAAAATCAGATTTGGAGCCAATGATATCTTACTCTTATTTTTAGCCAGCAGTAAATAATCTGTTTTAATAAAGTCAATCTGATGGCCAATTGAATAAATTATTCTCACCAACCCATTCTGTTGGGGGAAAACTTTGCATGTTTGGGCAGACATTGCCCTCATTCACTCATACACAGGTTTGAGGCCACTGGCTAATGTCTGCCTGGTTTAGACTGCTTGCCCAGATGGTTTTACTGGGGTGTGGCTGCTGCACATGCTGCTACAGCTTCTTGGAGGCACAGGTGAAAATTGGGTAAAAGAGACCATGGAGGGAGATGAACAGCCCTGAACAGGGCTCAGCAAGCCATCACACCAGAAGTTCCAGTACTCACTGAACACCCTATAGATACCGCCAGTATATACTGTGAGAATCTGTTTTATAGTCTGGATTTTTCCTATATCAGGATCCTATCAGCTCCAAATCAGTCAGTAGTCTTTGACATTTCCTTTGCTCATAGGAACACACAAGGAATGTTTCCCTCCCCCTATAAAACCTAATTAGTAGATTAGGCTCTTCTTGCTATATACCTGACTGCCCCTCCCATTTCTGTATGAAGGGTGGGGAGGTGCTGAGAGTCTTAATAGACCTATGTGAAAGAACTTCCTGGTCTTTGATCACAGAGACCTAATTAATTAAATGCTAGCCTAACCAATAAATTGAGATTTTTACCCCAAAACCCAACTCTTAAATATTTTAATTGTGACAATACACACAGTACAAATGTGCTACTATTTCAAATCAGTTAAATAGGAAAAGGAAAGTGAACAGAATTTCTTTTGGGGGATAAAAAAGTTCCTTTAGTGGTCCTAGAATTCCCAGAGAAACACCCTTAAAAAAAATTCTACCACTCTTGTTATATGGATGAAACACACTTGGCCTAGGACAATTTCTGAAAAACTAAAAATCAGTATCATATATAAAAGTACATGGTCTGAGTACAGCAGACATGGTGTAGCATAAAGCAAATGGACAACTTTGAAGAACAGAAATAAAACAATAAAGGGGAAATACACAAAAGAAAATAGACTGTGTCATATGCTGAGGGTGAATAATAACTGCCAAATGATTAGCCAGATAGCTCTATGGGGGAGGTCTCATGATGCCAGAAGGATATTCCCCTATGGCAAACTCATGAGAAAGCATGGACAAGAACTATACAAGACAGGCAGACGTGATTGGGTTAGGTTCTACATTACTAGAAAGAACATCTAACTCAATGAGATCACAAATTCATTTAGACATTTTAGTATGAATGTAATGGAGTATTATTGAAAATCAATTATCCATTGCTACATAATGCTTCGGCAATAAGAGTAAGTTGGATTGCTGAATCTGTACCTCTGAAAAATGAGGGTATTGGGACCAGATGATTATAAAAAAAAAAGTCCCTTTCTGATCCGACATTTCACAATTCCATTCAACAAAAATTTCAATCTCTAGATAGCTGGATTCCACCCTTATTGTATAGACCTTCCATTGCTGGATCTTGGTCTGGGCTCCTAATCTCTACTGCTTGTTATTACTATATGATTATCTGTTTTCAATCCTATGCATTGTTCAACATTGTTCTCAGGCTCTGGTATTCATTTTTTTGTTCATCTGTGTGACTAGTGAGAGGGCTTCCCCACAATCTACCAAGTAGGTTAGGCTAATTCTATTGTCAAGGGCAAAGGGAATTTTCTAATTTTTCAACATTCTGGTAGCTTCAGGCCATATCAATGAAGCTTTCTGTTCACCTAAGAACATAAGTTTTTCCTATAAAGGATTTCTAGATCTTCAAACTTGTCATCTACCCAAGGCCTACCAAGTCTACATATGTAGACTACATATGTTTCTTCATGAACACAAAGGTGGTTGGGCATATCTAAGCTATCTTTATTGAGAAGCCTTTTTTATGTAATGGATAACTAAATCTTTTCTGGTTAACTGTTGAAATACATATAACTGTTATATTTCATTACAATATCAACCTGAGTCAGACCTGGTTCTAATGTAAAAACTGTTTTTGTATAATTGGCTTGTCTGATCACTGACATATTTATGGATCTTTTTGTTCTATAGGTTTCTTGATATTTTACAGATAACAATAGCTTTGCCTGACTTTCCCTGGGATTTCCTAACTTCTCCCTCCAACTGCCCCTTACCTGGAGTATGCTAATAAATATTTAAGAATCACTCTTGAAAAAGGACATACTTTTTAAGTCTAATCTACATTACTAATAATTTCTCCATCGTTTTTTATAATCAAGAAATCACTAAAATAATAAATCAAACCCTGATTTGTTGCATTTGCCAGTTTGTAAGGTATAAATAATCACATTAATAATTACCAATTGGAGCATCAAGGGAGAATAGTGAATAGAACACCAGGTCTAGAGTCCAGAGGACCTGGGTTCAAATCTGGACTCAAAAACTTCCTAGCTGTCACTTAACACCAAATGTCTAGCTCTTAACAGCTCTTGTGCATTAGAACTTATACTTAATATTGATTCTAAGGCAGAAGGTAAAAGATTAAGAAAAAGAAAATTTAGCAATTGGTTCTACTTCTAGCTAGACTTCATTCACTATATGCAAATAGAAGCGTCTTTTATGCTTTTAACTTCCAGCAATGTGCTTGTCCTCTTGAATGGAGGAGGTAACTAAAAAAAAAAAAACTGAAGAATCAATTGTGTTATTGTGTGGTCAATCAGATGTGTTCAACTCTTTGTGACTTGATGGACCTACATAGCATGACAGGCCCTTTTATTCTCAGTTATTTCCCAAAGTTTGTCAAAGCTCATGTTCATGTTCATTGCTTCTGTCATGCTGTTTTCCAATTTTTGAAACATCAATGTCTTTTCCAGTGAGTCCTCTCTTCTCAAGATGTAGTCAAAATAGTTAAGCTTCAGTTTTAGTATTTGACCTTCCAGTGAATAGTCTAATTAATTTCTTTAAGTACTGACTCCTTTTGATCTCCTTCTCCAGAGACTCTTAAAAGTCTTCTCAAACACCACAATTCAAAAGCATTGATTCTCTATTGCTCTACTTTGCTTATGGTCTAACTCTTATAGCCATATATTACTACTGGAAAAACCGTAGCTTTGACTATATGAACCTTTGTCATCAAGGTGATGTCTCTGATTTTTAGTATGCTATCCAGATTTGCCATAGCTTTCCTTCTTTCAAGGAGCAAGTGTCTTAATTCATGATTTTGGCTGCCATCTTCGGTGATCTTTGGGCCCCCCAAATTTGAAATCTGACACTGCTTGAATTTCTTCTTTCTCTATTTTCCAGGAAGTGATGGGATCAATTGCCATAATCTTATTTCTTTTCATTTTAGGCTTCAGGTCAATTTTTGCACTTTCATCTTTCATCTTCACTAAGGAGACCTCTTAATTCTTTATTTTCTGCATGCAGTGATATGGTCTACATATCTGAGATGGATGGTATTTCTCCCAGGATCCATAATTCCAGCCCGGTGTTTCACATGATGT
This sequence comes from Gracilinanus agilis, assembly GCF_016433145.1. Lineage (NCBI taxonomy): Eukaryota > Metazoa > Chordata > Mammalia > Didelphimorphia > Didelphidae > Gracilinanus > Gracilinanus agilis. The sequence continues at coordinate 295,192,241 of NC_058130.1, read as the reverse complement.
ATTCTGGACATAAGTTAAACAAATTAGGTGACAATATCCAGCTTTATTATACTCCTTTCCAAAATTTGGAATCAACTGATTGTTTCATGTATTATTCTAACTGTTTATTCTTGACTTGCATACATGTTCTTTAAGAGACAAATAAAATGATCTGGTACTCTCATCAATTTGAGAATTGCAACATTTTGTTGTGATCCACACAGTTAAAGGCTTTGGCGTTGTCGATGAAGCAAAAATAGATGATTTTTTGGAACTCCCTTGCTTTTTGCATAATCTAACAAATGGTAATTTAGTCTCTAGTTCTTCTGGCTCTTCAAAAATCAACCTGCAATTTTTTAAATTCTCAGTTTACATATTGATGAAGATACTTGCAGAACATTAACACCTTGCTGGCCTATGAAATGACTATAGTTGTTGGGTAATTTGAACATTCTTTAGCATTTCCCTTCTTTAGGTCTGGGACACAAATTGATCTCTATCAATCACATGGCCACTGTTGAGTTTTTTGGTTTTTTTTAAACCCTTAACTTCTGTGTATTGGCTCCTTGTTGGAAGAGTAATAAGAGTGGGCAAAGGGGGTCAAGTGACTTTCCCATGGTCACACAGCTGTGAAGTGTCTGAGGCCAGATATGAACCTAGGACCTTCTGTCTCTAGGCCTGACTCTCAATCCACTGAGCTACCCAGCTGCCCCTACTGTTGAATTTTCCAAATTTGCTGACGTAATGAATGTAACACTTTAATAGCATCATCTTTTAGGATTTTAAAAAGGCTTAGCTGGAATTTCATCACTTCTAATAGCTTTTTTGTTAGCAATGTTTCCTAAGGCCCTATGAATTCATTCTCCAAGATTTAAAGATGTCTTGTATATCTCATCCTTCTCTTCAGTTTTTACTATTTTAATCTTTTATCAAGCCCATTTTTCATGAAAATTTCTCTTGATTCCTTTAATTTTATTGAAGAGATTTCTGGTCTTTTCCATTCTATTGTTTTCTCCTATTTCTTTACATTGCTCCTTTAGCAAAACTTTATCTCTCATGGTTTCTGGGTTAAGATGGTGGCAGAGTAAAAAGCAGCTGCTTAATCTCTCCTAACCTCCACACACAACCAGGACTCCTCAAAAGGACATAAAAACAAATCCAGATGAACTAAGGGACCCCACAAAAGGGCACAGAATTGAAGGTACATAGAATCGTGGCATTTCCATGCTAAAAGGGGGTGAAATAGCTCTCACTAAAACTCGAGATGAGCAACCCCCTCTACCCGCATACCACATACAGGGCCAAAGCCAGCGGACAAGAGCTAGAGCAAGTTTGGGGCATCCATTAAGTCCCTGTCAGCTAACGGATACCACCAGGACAGACAGACCCTGGATATGAGGATAAACCTGAGAGGGCACATGGCTCACAATGGCAAGCCAGAGACAAGAACCCCAAAAGAGAAAGGTCACCAAGAAGAAATCTTTAACACTCGACAACTTTTACACAGAGAAAATCCAGACAAAAGAGCAAACAGCAGAGAACAAAAAAATAATCATATCCAAACCTTCCCAAAATAATTAAAACTGACCACAAGCTATTGAAGAGTTCAAATCTGAGATGATGAGAAAGATGGAAGAGATTTGGCGAAAGAAGTGGAAAATAGCTCAAAAGGAAATTAACAGGTTAGAAGACAGAAACTCCCAATTGTAGAAAGATGCCCCGCAATCAAATGAAATGGTAAGCAAAATGGAAACCAAAATCTGGCAAGAAAATAACAATCTAAAAGGCAGAATTTCACAACTGGAAAGTGAGGCAATTAAGTTGACGACTAGAAATGACAGATTGAAGAGGAAAACCAGTCCCTGAAGGCTAGAATTGAGCAATTAGAAGCTAATGATCTCTCAAGACAGCAAGAACAAATAAAACAAAGTCAAAAGACTGATAAAAATAGAAGGAAACATGAAATATCTCAATGAGAAAGTGACAGACCAAGAAAACCGGCCTAGAAGAGACAATCTGAGAATCATTGGTCTTCCTGAAAAAGCAGAAATTAATAGAAATTTGGACTTCATACTAAAAGAAATTATTCAGCAAAATTGCCCTGAAGTTCTACAACAAGAGGGCAATATAGACATTGAAAGGATCCATAGATCACCCTCTACACCAGACCCAGAAAAGACAAACCCCAGGAATATTATAGCCAAATTCAAGAGCTTCCAAGTAAAAGAAAAAATATTACAAGAAGCCAGAAAGAGACAATTCAGGTATCAAGGAACACCAATCAGGATCACACAGGATCTGGCAGCCTCCACGCTAAAAGACCTCAAGGCTTGGAATATGATATTCAGAAAGTCAAGAGAATTGGGTCTACAACCAAGGATCACCCACCCATCAAAACTGACTATATACTTCCTGGGGAAAGTTTGGGCATTCAACAAGATGGAAGATTTCCAAGTATTTGCACAGAAAAGACCAGGACTAAATGGAAAGTTCAATATCCAACCACAAAAATCAAGAGAAACATGAAAAGGTGAATATAAAACAGAGGGGGAAGAAAGAAATCTCTTATTATTTAAATTTGCCTCTTTAAGGGCTTCAATAAGATCTAATCATTTATATTCCTATATGGAGAAATATTACATGTAATTCTCTGTAGTGAACTCTATTCACTATTATAGTACTCACTATTATAGTAATTAGAAGAATTATTCATAGTGAGAGGTTGGAGTACTAAATGGTCTAAGATGATATGGGGGGTGGGAAAAAGGGGGGTGAATAGTAGAGGACACCAAGAGAAACTTGAATGAATAAGAAAAATAGGATATTCTAATACACACAAAGAGGGCATGGGAAGGGGAGGGGATGAATACTATTATGAGAAGGAGAGGAAGAGAGCATTAAGAGGTAATATTTAAACATTACCCTCAGTGGAATTAACCCTGAGAAGGAAGAGTAGATATATCCATTGGGATATAGAACTCTATCTAACCCTACTGAGAAAGCCAGAAGGGATAAACCAAGGGGAGCAAGGGAATGGGGAGCTCAAAAAAGGGAGGGAAGAAGAAGGGGGAGGGACGGAATTCATTAAGCCTTAAAAATAAAAAGAGGGGAATAATAAGGAAGGGGGTAGAAAGGGAAGTAAATCAAGGGAGGGGACAAGGGTTACTGGCTTAAAGCAAACCACTGTTTAAAAGGAAACAGTGTAAGAAAAAGGGGTAGAACTAGGAGAGGATACCAAAATGTTGACAAATACACAACTGATAATTTTAACTCTGAAGGTGAATGGGATGAACTCGTCCATAAAATGGAAGCAAATAGCAGAGTGGATTAGAAACCAAAATCCTACCATATGTTGTCTACAAGAAACACATATGAGGTGGGTAGACATACACAGGTTTAAGGTGAAGGGCTTGAGCAAAATCTTTTGGTTTTCAAATGAGAAAAAGAAGGCAGGAGTGGCAATCATGATTTCTGACAAAGCCAAAGTAAAAATGAGTATGATTAAAAAAGACAGTGAAAGTCATTACATCCTGACAAAAGGCAGTATAGATAAAGAGGAAATAACAGTGCTCAATATGTATGCACCAAATGGCATAGAATCCAAATTCCTAAAGGAGAAATTGGCAGAGCTCAAGAAGGAAATAGAAAGTAAAACCATACTAGTGGGATATCTAAATATTCCTATTTAAGATCTAGATAAATCAAATCAAATAATAAATAAGAAAGAGATAAGAGAGGTGAATGAAATCCTGATAAAATTAGATTTAATAGATATGAGGAGAAAAATAAATAGGGACAAAAAGGAATACACCTTCTTTTCAACTACACATGGTACATTCACAAAGATTGACCATGTAATAGAGCATAGAAACATTGCAAACAATTGCAAAAGAGCAGAAATAATAAAAGTAACCTTCTCAGATCATAATGCAATAAAAATAATAATTAGTAAGGGCACCTGGACAGGCAAATCAAAAACTAATTGGAAATTAAATAATATGATTCTCCAAAACCAGCTAGTGAAAGAAGAAATCATAGAAACAATTAACAATTTCATTGAAGAGAATGACAATGATGAGACATCCGACCAAACTCTGTGGGATGCAGCCAAGGCAGTACTCAGGGGGAAATGTATATCCTAGAGTGCATATATTAACAAATTAGGGAGGGCAGAGATTAATGAATTGGGCATGCAACTTAAAAAACTAGCAAGTGAGCAAATTAAAAATCCCCAGATGAAAACCAAATTAGAAATACTAAAAATCAAGGGAGAAATTAATAAAATCGAAAGTAAAAGAACTATTGAATTAATAAATAAGGTCAGAAGCTGTTATTTTGAAAAAACAGATAAAATAGACAAAGTACTGGTCAATCTAATTTAAAAAAGGAAAGAAAAAACCAAATTGACAGTACCTCACCTCTAATGAAGAGGAAATTAAGGCAATCATTAAAAACTATTTTGCCCAATTATATGGCTATAACTATAGCAATCTAGGTGATATGGATGAATATTTACAAAAATATAAATTGCCTAGATTAACAGCAAAAGAAATAGAATACCTACATAATCACATATCAGAAAAAGAAATTGAACAAGCCATCAAAGAACTTCCTAAGAAAAAATCACCAGGACCTGATGGATTCACCAATTCAACTATTTGGAAATTGGTCTTGAACAAGGACACATGTTAAAACCAGTGGAAAAGTGCATCGGCTATGGGTGGGGGACAGCGGGGGGGTGAAGGGGAAAGTAGGAGCTTGAATCATGTAACCATGTTAAAAATTAATATTAATAAATGACTTAAAAAATAATATAGTTTGCTTTATATGAATTATAAGCATTAGCTAAGAATAATACAGCATAGGGTGGTATTGTCTTCCTGATGGGCAGTTTGACCTTAAGCCTTTAACCCAAAAGTTTCAATCAAGCCCACCACACCTTGTTGAATATAAGCATAAGATGGTGCAATGACTATGTCAGTCATCCAGCAGTTGACTCCTAACATTAATAGAAATTGTCAGCAAAAACAATTAGACCCTGACCCCTTATTGCAGAGGCCTTGGAAAGGTCAATCATAATAATAGACATTAGTTACCACCCATAGTGATGATTTCTGTACTTTTCAGCTTATTCAGTCCTTGTGTCATTAATTAAGACCTGTCCACATGGAAGATTTATGTTCATCCTATTTTAATTTCAACTGTATTTTCTGTCTTTAATCTGACACTATGTCATTAGATTACTGTGCATTAAAAAAGGCTATCTCCTTAGGCTCAGGGTCTTTAGTCTTGGTCTTGACCAGAGTCTGGCTTTATTGTGAGACTGATCCTCTCTCAATAAACCTATTTTTTATTGTTTTGTAAACTTTGTTTCTCTTAGTGGTGTTTCTGCTAACAAATTTTCACCACAGAGAGGAGGAGTAGTACTCCCTCTGATTTTCTGGTAATGAACTTGGGGGTAGACGGTGGAGCAGGCTCACAAGAGAGCACTCTCTGTGCCATCTGTGGCATGTGTGCCATAGTTTTGCCATCATAGGGCTATGGGATATGTCTAAGATAGAGAAACTAAATTGCCAAAGCAAAGAAAGTTTGAGAGTGTAAAAGTCAGGAGACAAGATTTGAAATATCCAATCTATTATATCTGTAGAATAGGAAGATAATGAATCAATACCACAAGACATTCTAACTGCATTCCTCTTTAATCTAGTCTAACATTATTTTCAAAATTATGTCAATTAGTTTTGCTTAACTTTGTTGTGGTCATATTAAAAAATTGGAAAGAGGGGAATGAGGGGAAATGAAGGTGATATACAAAAAGATATCAGTGCAACAAGGTGGTTCAAATCTGGCTTAAGAATCTCCCTCACTATGTAAACTTGGGTAAGTTAATCACTTAACCTCAATTGCCTAATCCTTACTACTCTTCTGCTTTGGAACCAATACTTAGTATCAATTCTAAGACAGAAAGCAAGGGTTTGAACAAAAAAAGGTATCCATAAAAAAATTTTTAAAAGAGAAAAATAGATTGGAGACCAAAGTAATTTGGATTCAAATCCTGACACTGAAACTACCCAGCTTTTTTTTTTTTAAACTTAAGGCAAGGGGGCAGCTGGGTAGCTCAGTGGATTGAGAGTCAGGCCTGGAGACGGGAGGTCCTAGGTTCAAATCTGGCCTCAGACACTTCCCAGCTGTGTGACCCTGGGCAAGTCACTTGACCCTTACCACTCTTCCACCAAGGAGCCAATATACAGAAGTTAAGGGTTTAGAAAAAAATTAAAAAAAAAAATAAACTTAAAGCAAGTCTTTTACCTAGTATCTGGGCCTCAGTTTCCTTATCTCATCTACAAAACAAGGGAGAGGTCAGTTAGATGACCTCTTAAAGATCATTTTTGCTTGAAAATTCTATAAATCCATTCTAGGTCTTGATAAATTTTAAGTGATTGAAGCAGACTAAAGTTTTAGAAGAACACCATAAAAAATACAATTAAATGTAAATCTAAATAGGCAATCTTGTTTTTAAAAAATGTATTCACTCTGGAAATGAAATTTTCAAAACTAAGTCATATCTACTAAAACCTCAATGAAGGTGAACAGCATGCAACATCTTAACAATTCCTAAGTATCACAATCTACCAAATCCCAAGTATCACAATCTAAAGCATTGCTCAGATTCGTAGCTAGCTTTAAATTTCTATAGAGATTCTGAGATTTTTACCTCTGCCAGTTAAACTTATGGGGTAGCTAGGTGGAGCAGAAAATAAGAGTGCTTGGCCAGAAGTCAGAAAGATTCATCTTCCTGAGTTCTAATCTGACTCAGACACCAGCTATGCCCTGAGCAAATCATTAACTCTATCTGCCTCAGTTTCCTGATCTGTAAAATGAATTGGAGAAGTAAATGGCAAACAACTCCAATATCTTTGGTAAGAAAATGCCAAATGGAGTCACAAAGAGTTGGATATGACAGACACAATTGAACAAAAACAGGAACAGTTAACAAGTACTTTTCTCATCATTTCTTCTAAACTAGAAACATTTTTGATTGACAAGAGGCAAGTGAAGGCATAGTCAATAATCTTTCTAAAACTATATAAGTCCTAATGAATAATTTTAAAAGAATAGCCCAAGAAATAGAAAGTATTAAGTCAAGTGAAAAGATAAAAGGCAATACAATAACAGGCAGGAAAACTTCCTATGAATTAAAATACAAAGCCTCAAAGAAGAAAATTCCCCTCCTTTGCCCCCCCCCCAAATGAATTGATTAAATGGAGGCTAATGACTTCAAAAGACAGGAAGAAACAATAAAAAAAAATTTTTTTAAATTAAAAATGGAAGAAAATTTTAAATTTCTCACTGGAAAAACAACTAACCTAGAAAACAAATTGAGGAGAGATAATCTAAGAATCACTGGACTACCTGAAAGCCAGTATCATTTTTTGATTGGAAATTGCGCTGATGTTCTTAAAGAACAAGAGAAAATAGAAACTAAAAGAATCTTCTGATCACTTCTTAAAAGAACATGGAAATAGGACATTTGTGAGTGACAAGAAAACCAAAAGTGACCATCTTTCTGTGTGACTATAATCGGTTAGAACAGTAATTCCAAAAGTGGGCGCCACCACCCCCTTGTGGGTGCTGCAGTGATCCAGGAGGGTGGTGATGGCCAAAGGTGCATTTATCTTTCCTATTAATTGCTATTAAAATGAAAAAAAAAATTAATTTCCTGGGGTGCTAATTAATATTTTTTCTGGAAAGGGGGCAGTAGGCCAAAAAAGTTTGGGAACCAGTGGGTTAGAAGAATAGTTTACACAAGGTAAGAAGGTTGAGGAACTGAATTATTTAGCCTATTTGAGGGAGAACCATAATGTAAATTATCCCCTAACATGAAGATAAAAGTTGAAGAGAGAAAAATTGTGTCAAAAAAGTGTCAAATTCATTGAGGAAAGAATGGGAGTAATGGAGGTGGGGTAGAAGGGAGGGAATGGGGGAAGGGGGTTTGGTTTGTTAGATAACAGCTACTAATATTTTGATTGGCTGGTAGCATGAGCCTCAAAGGGATAATGGAAGAAGAGGAAAACCTAAAAGGTGTAATGGTGTAATACCAGCAAGTCCAAGTTAATGAGTAGATATACAATCAGAACTGGAAAGGGGGGTGGGAAGAAGCCAGGTTTAAGTAAGAACTAGTAATATTGAAGGAGAGGAAGAGAAAAGATTTAAGATGAAGGGAAGTGGGTTGTCTATGGAAGAGGTTTTCTAGAGAATACAGTGGAAGGGCTGGATGGAGTTAGATTGAAACTTTAGGATGGGAAAGTGAAGGGAAATGGGAATAATGATTTGGGTGGTAGGCAGTGAAGAATGAGGTTCTGATAATAATTTACAGGAATTCAGAGTCAGTATGATGTGAGGTATGTCCAGATGTGAGAATGATCATCACCAAATATTGGGCAACATTCCTCTACCCTCAAAGGACAGGCAGAGCAGATGTCAAAGGGAAAGTCACCCATCTTTGCACTGGAGGTTCTCCCTGTCTCAGTTGTGATATCACGCTGTTGGCAGGAGGTGGAAGTTGCCTTCTGCTAGAACGAATGGAAGTGGTTCTTTTAGGACTGATGGAAAATGCATGCTGCACATACCAAGAGTTCATGGAAGATTCAAAACATTAATTGAGGAATGTAAGAACCCTCCTGAGTTTAGATAATTCCTAGTTGTGTGACCCTGGGCAAGTCACTTAACCCTAATTAACCTAGCCCTTATTGCTCTCTAGCCTTGAAACCCATACTTACAAACAAAATTAAACAAAAATCCCTGTTTTCAAGCCAAATTTTAACAAACATTTGAAAAGAGTGGAAAATATGTGAAGTATGTAATCCCCAAGTAACATCTTCTGCTAACTCTTGATTGAAAGTATCAACTATGGGTTATATGCCATTGTCAACTTGGAATCTAGAGATGCCAAGTTTGCCTCTGTTCCCATGAGAATTCTCCAGGAGGAAGGTTTCAAGTTTAGGCATTTCAGATTGAATAATAGACCTTAAAGACTTAATGGCCCTAGTTGGGTGAAACTAGTAGATCCAAATCAAATGTTAAATACCCTTTTGTCCTAGTAGTTTCTCTTTCTATCTGAGACCTCAGTCCAGGCCCAGGCCCAGTTGGACCCTTTTTTTTTGTATCCATTGTAAAGCATCAGCCTCTGCCTGATAATCCTGTCACTGGCTTCCTCTTTCCTTGTAACCATGGTAATGTCAATCAATCATACTTCCCAGTACTCAGTTCTCTCAAAAGTATATATATTCCTCAAATTCTATCATTCTTCAGAGGAAAATTTAGCAAGGTTATCCTCTCAGAGATACTGTTGCCAGAATGTCACAGCCTTCTACTCTGTGTGGTTTTTAGGCACGTGTCTCTGTGTGGTGGGGGAATATTGAACACTATCCCCCTCCTGATTAAAGACTTGGTTTTTCTGACTTTTAATAGTTCTGTGTTTTTCCCAAGTTAACACCATTTATATATGCAATCACAATACCTAGAACATAGAGGGCTTTAATAATCTTACTTAGCTCGATGATAGGAGTCACTGGATTAATTTCTATGTTTTAATTTAAATTATTTACAAGTTCTCCAACTTCCTACAGTGAACAAAATATGGAATCCATCATTAAAAGAGGGGAAAAACCCCAAGAAAGTTATCTCTAACATCTGCTTCCAAAAGTTAAATTTGTAAATTTGTATCTCTCTCTGAGATAACTTGACCACAACTAAAAAGAATTTTAAGCCTATATGGTAGATGTAATCAAACAGGTTCAGAGGATTATCTCCCAGGGGGTTTGAAGTACCAAATGCCTGAAGTGTCCACAATTGCATAATAGTTGTCTTGTTTACTGCATAGGAATTGCAAGGAGCCTGATTTATACCACAATTACTCAGAAGTAACTATTTTGAACAGCATTGTATGATTAATTGACTTTGCTTCAGGAATGCAGTGTTATTTCTACATTGTTGTTCACTTCAACCTAATGCCCTCAGGAGCAAAAATCCAATTAAGAAACAAAACTGGGAGGAAAATATTTAGCATAGAACTTCTAAATTACTCAGCACTTTTGTTAGAGAAGTGAACACTCCCAACTAAACCATAGCCACCTGTTTGTTTTTTTTCCTTAGCTGCCCTGTGATATTATGGGTATTTACACATAGGAATTAGATATTAATATGTAATGTGAAAATGTTGTAAAACATTGAAATTAAATCAACTAAGGAAAATTTTAATGAGTTCATTTGGAAAACTGTTAAAATTGAATTCTTTCCCATCCCCCCACCACCAATTGCCCCCCCCCCCCAATTGCAAGGCACAACAGTACTCTAGCTCCATGAATTATTCTCAGATGATGTTTAGTAATCCTAACTTTTTTCAATTAGATAGCCAGAGGAGGGAAATCCTTATGTTCTAATTAATATTAAAGTTTTTATTCAAGTCAGGGAAAAGGGTACCATTGACAAATGAACTGAAAGGGTCCTCAACTCAGTTAGCCAAACTCCATTTTGTAAATAGAAGAACCAAGGTGATAAAAGCAATCAAGGAGAGGCAAGATTTGAATCCCATATTTTTTGTCTTTAAATCAAGTACTCTTTTTCACTACAGCATTGATAAGAATTTAATCTTTTTTTTTTAAGAGAGGCAACATTAGTTATCCAAAACACAAAACAAGGTTAAATTCTATATTTCAGAAGATAAATCCTATCAGCTCTAATAGATCATGCACCTATATTGTTGTTGATTGATTTATGGACTAAACTCTTTATTTCAGTTGAAGAAATATTTGTAAGAGAGACTGCTTTGTTTAAGATAGGGTATGAGGCTGAAGAAATAAAAAGAAAAAAGAAAACAGCATCTGCTCTCAAGTAACATACAAAGATGAAATATATGTATTTACATATTTAATATTACTAGAGTTAAATCTTAGAAATAATTTCCAAAAATCACCTATCATTATACTGCAATTTATCTACCCTCCCATTTGTCTCTTACCTCTCCAAGAAAGATAAGATTAACCCTAGCTACAAGGGGTTGTAGCTACAAGTTTGTGGGGCACAGCCCCACAAACTTCACTCTGCCATATCTTGATTATGTAGAAATAGTAAACTCAGAGGAAAGTCCTATGTTCAGAGCCTCTAATACTCTTTCTCAGAAAAATACCTAGGGACAAAATAAGGATCTTTTAAAACCTATGGGAGTGAAGCAATTATTTATATTGAGTTTTAAATTTCACGCAGAAGGAAAAGTTATATTTACTTCAAAGTTTACTGTAGGCTAGAACAATTTCAGGCACTGGCTATAGGAGGTTAGCTCTTTCAAAATCTCATCCATGTCCTACAGTATAGAATTGGTATCTACGACCTGGATATTAAATGAATTCCTAATCTATTTCTTTTTTTTAACATTTATTAATATTTATTTTTTTAGAAAAGTTAACATGGTGACATAATTCATACTCTTTTCCCTTCACCCCCCCCCCCCAGCTCCCCACTACCATGGCTGATGCATATTTCCACTGGTTTTAACATGTGTCATTGATCAAGACCTATTTCCAAATTGTTGATAGTTGCATTGATGAGGTAGTTTCCAGTCTATATCCCCAATCATGTCCGCCTCAACCCATGTGTTCAAGCAGTTGTTTTTCTTCTGTTTCCACTCCTGTAATTCTTCCTCTGAATGTGGGTAGAGTTCTTTTCCATAAATCCCTCAGAATTGTCTTGGGTCATTGCATTTCTGCTACTACAGAAGTTCATTACATTCTGGTCTCTGTGTACAATGTTTTTCTGGCTCTGCTCCTTTCGCTCTGCAATACTTCCTGGAGGTCTTTCCAGTTCACATGGAATTCCTGCAGTTTATTATTCCATTGAGCACAATAGTATTCCATCAACAGCATATACTACAATTTGTTCAGTCATTGCCCAATTCAAGGGAATACCTTCCTTTTCCAGTTTTTTGCCACCACAAAAAGCTCAGCTATAAATATTTTCTTACAAGTCTATTTATCTATGATCTCTTTGAACTATAAACCTAACAATGGTATGGCGGGATCAAAGGGCAGGAATTCTTTGACAGCCCTTTGAGCATAGTTCCAAATTGCCAGCCAGAATGGTCGTATCACTTCACAATTCCACCAGCAATGCATTAATGTCCCAATTTTGCCACATCCCCTCCAACATTCATTACTCTCCCCTTCTTTCATTTTAGCCATTCTGCTAGGTGTGAGGTGATACCTGAGAGTTCTTTTGATTTGCATTTCTCTAATTATTAGAGATTTAGAACACTTTCTCATGTGCTTATTGATACTTTTGATTTCTTTACCTGAGAATTGCCTATTCATGTCTCTTGCCCATTTATCAATTGGGGAATGGCTTGATTTTTTTATACAATTGATTTAATTCCTTGTATATTTGAGTAATTGGACCCCTGCCAGAGACTAATAAATAAATAAATAAATAAATAAATAAATAAAGATTTTTTTCCCCCCGATTTCTTGTTTCCCTTCTGACTGCATTGTTTTTGTTGTACAAAAGTTTTTAGTTTGATATAATCAAAATCATTTATTTTACAATTTGTAATTTTCTCTAACTATTGCTTGGTTTTAAAATCTTTCCTTTGCCAGACATCTGACAAGTAACCTATTCTATTTTCACTTAACTTATTTATAGTTTCCCTATTTATATTCAAGTCATTCACCCATTCTGAATTTATCTTGGTGTAGGGTGTGAGATATTGATCTAAACCTATTCTCTCCCATATTGTTTTCCAAATTTCCCAGCAGTTTTTGTCAAATAGTAGATTTTTGTTGCAAAAGTTGGGCTCTTTGGGTTTATCATACACTGTCTTGCTGATGTCATTTACCCCAAGTCTATTCCACTGATCTTCCTCTCTATCTCTTAGGCAGTACCATATTGTTTTGATGACTGCTGCTTTGTAGTATAGTTTAATATCTGGTACTGCTTGGCCCCCTTCCTTCACATTTCTTTCATTATTCCCCTTGATATTCTTGATCTTTTGTTATTCCAAATGAAATTTATTATAATTTTTTCTAATTCAGTAAAGAAGTTTTTTGGTAGTTTGATAGGTATAGCGCTAAATAGGTAAATTAATTTGGGTAGAATTGTCATTTTTATTATGTTAGCTCGTCCTACCCATGAGCAATCAATGGCTTTCCAATTGTTTAGATCNATTTGGGTAGAATGGTCATTTTTATTATGTTAGCTCGTCCTACCCATGAGCAATCAATGTTTTTCCAATTGTTTAGATCTAGTTTTAATTGTTTGGAAAGTGTTTTGTAGTTGTTTTCGTATAATTCCTGTGTTTGTTTTGGTAGATAGATTCCTAAGTATTTTATATTGTCTAGGGTGATTTTAAATGGTATTTCTATTTCTACCTCTTGCTGCTGTGATGAGTTGGAAATATATAGAAATGCTGATGATTTATGTGCATTTATTTTGTATCCTGCAACTTTGCTAAAGTTGTTGATTATTTCTACTAGCTTCTTACTTGATTCTCTAGGATTTTTTAAGTAGACCATCATATCATCTGTAAAGAGTGATACCTTAGTCTCCTCCTTGCCTATCTTAATACCTTCAATTTCTTTTTCTTCTCTAATTGCTAATGCTAGTGTTTCTGGTACAATGTTAAATAATACAGGAGATAATGGGCATCCTTGTTTCACTCCTGATCTTATTTGGAAAGACTTCTAATTTATCCCCTTTGTATATGATGCTTGTTGATGGTTTTAGGTACATACTGCTTATTATTTTTAGGAAAGGTCCTTCTATTCCTATACTTTTCAGTGTTTTCAATAGGAATGGATGCTGTATTTTGTCAAAGGCTTTTTCAGCATCTACTGAGATAATCATGTGATTTTTGTTTGTTAGATTGTTGATGTGGTCAGTTATGCGGATGGTTTTCCTAATGCTGAACCATCCTTGCATTCCTGGTAAAAAATCCCACCTGATCGTGGTGGATGATCCTCTTCATCACTTTCTGGAGTCTCTTTGCTAATATTCTATATAAGATTTTTGCATCTATGTTCATTAGGGAAATTGGACTGTAGTTTCCATTCTCTGTTTTTGATCTACCTGGCTTTGGAATGAGTACCATATTTGTGTCATGAAAGGAATTTGGTAGGATTCCATCTTTGCTTATCATATCAAATAATTTGTATAGTATTGGGATTAGCTGCTCTTTGAATATCTGATAGAATTCACTTGTGAATCCATTAGGCCCTGGCGACTTTTTCTTAGGGAATTATTTGATGGCTTGTTCAATTTCTTTTTCTGATATGGGATTATTTAGGTATTCTATTTCTTCTGCTGTTAATCTAGGCAATTTGTATTTTTGAAAATATTCATCCATATCTCCTAGATTGCTATATTTATTGTTATATAATTGGGCAAAATAGTTTTTAATGATTGCCTTAATTTTCCCTTCATTTTCCCTTTAATCTTTAATACTATAAATTTGGTTTTCTTTTTTCCTTTCCTTTTTTTTATTAGATTGACCAATACTTTGTCTATTTTATATGTTTTTTCAAAATACCAGCTTCTAGTCTTATTTATTAATTCAATAGTTCTTTTACTTTCGATTTTATTAATTTCTCCCTTGATTTTTAGTATTTCTAATTTAGTTTTTATCTGGGGATTTTTAATTTGCTCGCTTTCTAATTTTTTAAGTTGCATGCCCAATTCATTAATCTCTGCCCTCCCTAATTTATTAATATATGCACTCTAGGATATACATTTCCCCCTGAGTACTGCCTTGGCTGCATCCCACAGAATATGGTAGTATGTCTCATCACTGTCATTCTCTTCAATGAAATTGTTGATTTTTTTTATGATTTCTTCTTTCACTAGCTGGTTTTGGAGAATCATATTATTTAATTTCCAATTAGTTTTTGATTTGCCTGTCCAGGTGCCCTTACTAATTATTATTTTTATTGCATTATGGTCTAAGAAGGTTACATTTATTATTTCTGCTCTTTTGCAATTGTTTGCAATGTTTCTATGCCCTATTACATGGTCAATCTTTGTAAATGTACGATGTGTAGCTGAAAAGAAGGTGTATTCCTTTTTGTCCCTATTTATTTTTCTCCACATATCAATTAAATCTAATTTTTCTAGGACTTCATTCACCTCTCTTACCTCTTTCTTATTTTTTTTTTTTTGGTTTGATTTATCTAGATCTTAAATAGGAATATTTAGATATCCCACTAGTATGGTTTTACTTTCTATTTCCTTCTTGAGCTCTGCCAATTTCTCTTTTATGAATTTGGATTCTATGCCACTTGGTGCATACATATTGAGCACTGTTATTTCCTCATTGTTTATACTGCCTTTAATCAGGATGTAATGACCTTCCCTCTCTTTTTTAATCATACTTATTTTTATTTTGGCTTTGTCAGAAATCATGATCACCACTCTTGCCTTCTTTTTCTCATTTGATACCCAAAGGATTTTGCTCAAGCCCTTCACCTTAAACCTGTGTATGTCCACACACCTCACATGTGATTCTTGTAGACAACATATGGTAGGATTTTGGTTTCTAATCCACTCTGCTATTTGCTTCCTTTTTATGGGCGAACTCATCCCATTCACAGACTTATAATTATCAGTTGTGTATTTGTCAACATTTTGGAATCCTCTTCTAGTTCTACCCTTTCTTCTTACACTGTTTCCTTTTAAACCAGTGGTTTGCTTTAAGCCAGTAACCCTTGTCCCCTCCCTTGATTTACTTCCCTTTCTACCCCCTCCCTTGTTATTCCCTTCTTTTTGTTTTTAAGGCTTAATGAATTCCGTCCCTCCCCCTTCTTCTTCCCTCCCTTTTTTGAGCTCCCCATTCCCTTGCTCCCCTTGGTTTATCCCTTCTGGCTTTCTCAGTAGGGTTAGATAGAGTTCTATATCCCAATGGATATATCTACTCTTCCTTCTCAGGGTTAATTCCACTGAGGGTAATGTTTAAATATTATCTCTTAATGCTCTCTTCCTCTCCTTCTCATAATAGTATTCATCCCCTCCCCTTTCCATGCCCTCTTTGTGTGTATTAGAATATCCTATTTTTCTTATTCATTCAAGTTTCTCTTGGTGTCCTCTACTATTCACCCCCCTTTTTCCCACCCCCCATATCATCTTAGACCATTTAGTACTCCAACCTCTCACTATGAATAATTCTTCTAATTACTATAATAGTGAGTACTATAATAGTGAATAGAGTTCACTACAGAGAATTACATGTAATATTTCTCCATATAGGAATATAAATGATTAGATCTTATTGAAGCCCTTAAAGAGGCAAATTTAAATAATAAGAGATTTCTTTCTTCCCCCTCTGTTTTATATTCACCTTTTCATGTTTCTCTTGATTTTTGTGGTTGGATATTGAACTTTCCATTTAGTCCTGGTCTTTTCTGTGCAAATACTTGGAAATCTTCCATCTTGTTGAATGCCCAAACTTTCCCCAGGAAGTATATAGTCAGTTTTGATGGGTGAGTGATCCTTGGTTGTAGACCCAGTTCTCTTGCCTTTCTGAATATCATATTCCAAGCCTTGCAGTCTTTTAGCATGGAGGCTGCCAGGTCCTGTGTGATCCTGATTGGTGTTCCTTGATACCTGAATTGTCTCTTTCTGGCTTCTTGTAAGATTTTTTCTTTTACTTGGAAGCTCTTGAATTTGGCTATAATATTCCTGGGGGTTATCTTTTCTAGTTCTAGTGTAGAGGGTGATCTATGGATCCTTTCAATGTCTATATTGCCCTCTTGTTGTAGAACTTCAGGGCAATTTTGCTGAATAATTTCTTTTAGTATGAAGTCCAAATTTCTATTAATTTCTGCTTTTTCAGGAAGACCAATGATTCTCAGATTGTCTCTTCTAGACCTGTTTTCTTGGTTTGTCACTTTCTCATTTAAGATATTTCAAATTTCCTTCTATTTTCATCAGTCTTTTGACTTTGTTTTATTTGTTCTTGCTGTCTTGAGAGATCATTAGCTTCTAATTACTCAATTCTAGTCTTTAGGGACTGGTTTTCCTTTTCCATCTGGTCGTTTCTGGTGTTAAATTTGCTTATCAGTTCATTTGATTTCTGAGCCTCAGTTTCCAATTGCAAAACTCTGCCTTTTAAACTGTTATTTTCTTGACAGATTTTGGTTTCCAATTTACTTACCATTTCATTTGATTTTGGGGCATCTTTCTCCAATTGGGAGTTTCTGTCTTCTAACCTGTTAATTTCCTTTTGAGCTATTTTCCACTTTTTTTGCCAAATCTCTTCCATCTTTCTCATCATCTCAGATTTGAACTCTTCAATAGCTTGTGGCCAATTTTAATTATTTTGGGAAGGTTTGGATATGATTACTTTTTTGTTCTCCTCTGCTATTTGCTCGTTTTTCTGGATTTTATCTGTGTAAAAGTTGTCGAGTGTTACAGATTTCTTCTTGATGACCTTTCTCTTTTGGGGTTCTTGTCTCTGGCTTGCCACTGTTAGCCCTGCGCCCTCTCAGGTTTATCCTCGCACTCAGGATCTGTCTGCACTCTTTGGGCTCCTGAGGTCTCAGGTCTATTTGTTCTCAGGTTCAAGCCTCCTGGTGGTCCCCCTTTTAGTTCCTCTGCCTGAGGCTGGCTCCTTTAACTGTCTCAGGGTGCTGCTTCCACAGTTGTGAATCCCTTCTGCACTGGGTACCCACTCAAGGTATGCACCTGAGCTCAAGATCCCAGTCCTTGCCTGCGCTCAGGATATGTGTCTGCGTTTGCGTCAGCGCCCGCACTTGTGCCTGCGCTCAGGGTCTCAGTTCAAAGTCCTTGCACGTTCTTTAGCCTCTTTGGGTCTTAAGTCTTGCTGCTCTCAGGAGCAGGGCCTGGTGACCCCAGGTAGCTGCCAAGGACTTAATGCGTGCCCCAAACTTGCTCTAACTCTTGTCAGCTGGCTTTGGCACTGTAGGTGGTGTGTTGTGGGGGAGGGGTTGCTCAGCTCTCATTTTAGTGAGAGCTGTTTCACCCCTTTTTATCATGGAAATGCCCCCAATTCTACATACCTCCAATGCTGCACCCTGTTGTGGGGTCCCTCTCTCACATTTAATTTTCTCATCTATAAAATAGGGATATTAGAAACTTTTAAATTTATTATTCTCTGAAATTTAGAGATTTAGAGAAATCATTATGATATGGGATTCCCCTTGACAGCACAAACTCTAGAAATGTTCTAGGTCAAAGAAGACATGAGAAATTCCTTTCTATGAGCATCCACCCCACTTTGGACTTTCCCCAAGATCTCTAATTATCATAGATATGCATACCCCTCCCCCACCTGCTACCCCCAACTCTGATTTGCACTTTCCCATAGACCTTCAATTATCTTCAATATGCACATCCTGGTTCTACTCTGATTAGCACTGGGTGGTCCATAATCTAATCATCCTCTGAATTCTACAGATCATCCTTTATAGCATCAACCCCAAAGAATTGCCTCATGTTTTATTCACCTCAACCCCCTACTTTTTCTTATCTTGTAATTCCTGCTGTTAAAGGAGCATAAAATCCCCATACCCCATACCCGGTCTCCTCAAGAAGGGAGTGTTCAACCTGCACACTTTTCTCCTGGTCTTTCAACAAGACTTCAAAATTAATAAATTTTTCTTTATTATAAGCTAAGTTTTGGAGTCGTACATTCTTATTCTTGGAAGAGTAACCTGTCCAGATCCAGGGTTTCACCTTAAAGCTCTCCCACAACAATTAAAGCACTAAGAGTCTAGGTGACTTACACAGAGTCACCTAGCAAGTATATATGGTAAAGGCAGGTCTTTACTCCAGGTCTTTGTGCTTCCCAAACAGCTCTCTATTCATGATACTTATAGCCTTTCTTTTGAATTAGTAATAAAGCATCTAGGTAAAAATCTACACCATTAGGTCTACTTGTAGAGAGCCTTAAATAAACAATTTGATCTGTAATTCCTATCAGATCAGCTATGACTGATGATTATAACCAATTTATAACTTCTTTCATTATTTAAAGTTTTCCTGTGTAATAAATCATTTTAAAGAAAATGGGGATTATGTGGGAAGCCATTAAGAGAAATTAGAATCTCAAATAGATATTTTTATCTGGACCCCATCAAAAGATCAACACAGAGTGGTGGCAGAGAGCCCTGTGTTGACCTTTCTCCCTACAAATAGGTATGAGACTCGAATGGGTTATCTGAGATAAAAATCTGAGATTCCTCTTTTGACTCCTTTTCATAATTCACACCTTTCTTTAAAAAGCAATATAGTCTTATTGAAAAAGCTTTGAGGTCTCAGTAATCCAGAAGGTGGGGGGTTAACACTGTTCCTCTTTGGCCAGGAACGCAGCTGCCTGGTACAGCCAAGGCCTAACCCTTAGCAGGGGCATTTTGCCCAGAATTAAAGTAAACTAATGGGTCTCAAAAATATTGTTTAACACCATCAAGGCTGAGAAATTCAGGGGCTTTCTGTCCTAACAAAATGTCCCAGACTTCACCTAATGATAACACATACAGTTGATAAGTTTAGCATAGATTTTATCTACACCTTGAGGCTTCTAAGGCTTTTGTTTTGACTATAGTAAAAATACTGCTCTGTGTAGTTGTGGGAAACTTTCTTGGGCTTTTGGGAAAAGGGTATCTTTAACTTTCTATGTAATAAACTGGTGACTCCATTGTACCTCAGAGCACTTTGCGCTAACAAGCCATGCTTCCAATCTGTTTCGTTCTTTGCATCTGACAATCAACCTAGGCCACTCAGAAAAGTCTCTGGTTATAGAGCAGGATCTCTATATCTACTCAGGCATAGGAGGCAAAAGTTGGGTTGGGGGAGGTTAGGAAGCAAAAAAGGAGATGTCAAAAAACAAAGTATTTTTTAAATGAAGAGAGAAATGTATTTTCCTTCTTAAAACAATAACAAAGACAACCACCCTTATTCTTGTTATCATCCTGAAAGTGAAAGTGCAAGATATGATTTGTTAGTAGTATAGTACTGGTGGATAATCCAGACCCAGAGTAAGCATAGTGACAAGAACTAGTGAAATGAGAACAACAACACATTCTTACTGAGATTTAAGGTTTGCTAGTCATTCTACAAGTATTTTTCCATTCAGTTTTACAATAACCCTGTAAAAAGTAACCCTGCTATTTTCACCATTTTACAGGTGAAGAAAGTGAAGCTCCAAAAGGTTCAATGACTTGCCCCCAAAGTCACTCAGAAGATAAGGGTCTAAGGCAGGATTCCAACTCCCACCTTTCTGCTGCCAACTTGGAACTCCAACTCTGTCCTCTATGCCCAAAAAAGCAGTATCTGTGGAGTCACTGAGGATGAGTAAGAATCCTAGCATTTCCAATTGTCAGAACTCACATCCTGATCTATAAAAGGAGAGTATATCTAGATAGCTAAGTTTATGATTACTTGAATAGAAGTCAAAAGTTCCTAGTCCAGGTTCTGCCATGTATAATCTTGTCACAACATTGGAAGCTTCAGTCTCAGTACCTATAAAACAGGGATCCTCTTCCCTGCAATCTTGCAGTTCCTATGAGAATCAAATAAGATAAAGATATGTGAAAGCCCTTAGAAAAGTTGGACTAAAATTTGAAGGTGGGTTGTTTGAGGTTTGTTTTTTTGGGGAGAGGGGAGTCTTATTTCCCCCACCCAACACTATATCTAAGAAGAATTACAGTTCACTTCTCAAGTTTAGCATCAAAGAATCCGTTTTTGTTGTTATGAAGCAACGAAACTGCAAATAGTTTAAAACAGGCTAGCAAGCATTTTAATACAACATGACTAACTACATCCTGCAAACCGTATTTCTTTAAATAAGGAAGCTTTTAAAATGCATAATAATATTGTGCATATGTATATATATCCATCTCTCTCTCTCTCTCTCTCTCTCTCT
>NC_058130.1:295148846-295161703 GCF_016433145.1 Gracilinanus agilis | reverse complement strand
CAAACAGCAGGGGAAGAGAGGAATAAAAGGGGGGACGGGGGAAAAGGGGAGAGACAAGCAGAGAGACAGAGACAGAGAGACAAAGAGACATGGAGTAAATTGCAACATTTTATCACCAATAGTTGACTTTTTCAATTCTCTCTTAATTTCAAAGGGAAACAATCTGGAAAAACCAGATCAGGTTTGTTTGAAATTAAAATGCAAAACCAGTATTGCTACTTAATTTAAAATGATTTCAAGATTTTTAACTAATGATTAAAAATGTATTTTAACTACATGTCAACAAAATAATTATCTAACAATATTTAATATAAATTAATTTATTTTATATTAGTATATATTAGTATATAAAATGTCACTAGAGGCAGCTAAAAGGTCAGCTCAGGCATGGGTTCAAGTTCTGGCAGCTTTATAAAATCAGTTACATAATTAGTTATTTAAAGGGAAAACCCTTTATTTCTCAGTACTCCCAGGTGAATAGTCTAATTGTAAAAGAAATTGTTACATTGAAAAGTCCCCTACTTAAAGTACTATAACAATTCTTAATCTTAGTTTTTATCTACACTAAAAATGATTACTATCCATTAAAACCTGGTAATTCAATACCATAATTACCATCCATTAATGTATCATGAACATAGTAACAATATTACGTTCATATTGATTTATAAAATGTTAAGAGTTGGAAAGAGCCTTATAAATCATAATTCAGAGATTATTTACATTCTAAAAATAACTATTTTAGTGACCATTGGCATATTTATGTGGGAAAACATTTTTTTTTAATTTTAATGATTTTCTAGAAAAGCAGAGTCAATTGAAAAGACTAGACAAGATCAGAAATAATTGAACTCAATAACTGAGAGTGAAATAAACCTAAAAAACATAAATTACCTAGGAACAAACTCCTTATTTGATAAGAACTCCTGGGGAAATTGGAATATAGTCAGGCAGAATTAGGCTTAGAATTACACCTTATACCCATGTTGGGGAACCTAAAGCATGCATTCCAGAAGGGGCTGCTCCATACCACACATACCCCTTTGCCTCTCCATACAGTCCTGAGAATATTTCTCACATCACCCACCCCTCTGCCCAGCATCCCAGTGGAAGCACTTCCTCCCTCCCTGTCTGGAGAAAGTAAGGGTTGCAATTTGGGCATTCAATCTCTAAAAGATTCGCCATCACTGCCTTATACCATATTCCATAATATCTTCTAAATGTTTTCATTAACAATCACACATAAAAAATGAGGAAAAGAGTACATCATTTACCTTTTATATTTATAGGTTAAATTCTTTACATGATTGATAGATTGAATTGAATTGAAATTTAAATAGCAATTGAAAATTAAATACTTTTAATTCTATGACACTGAAAAGCTTTTACACAAAAAAATTAATTCATTTAGGATAATACTTGGAAAAGCTTTGCATTAAACATCTCTGATAATGAGTTGATATGCAAACTACTTAGACAATTAACAAAAATTAATAAAAAACAAAAGCAATTCCCCAACATAGAAGTTCTCAACTAATATAAATGAACTGTTTTTAAAAGAACTCCAAGTAAGAATACAAATGAAAACACATGATTTATCACTTGTTTATCGGGCATATGTTTGGGGGTTTTGGTTTTATATTCACTTACAAAAATGAAAAGCATAGAAATATGTTTTGTTATAATATATATGTATATATAACCCAGATTGAATTGCTTGCCAGTTCTGGGAGGGGGTAGAGGAAGGGAGGGAGACAATTTGGATCATATAACTTAAGAAAATTTATGTGGAAGCTGGTTGTTAAAATAAAGAAAGAAAAAAAAAAGGAAAGAGGTTTCTCAAAGCAGCTGTTAGGGTTTCCTTAATCCTTTTACCCTGACAATCTATCCTGAGAAGACAATAAACCCCTTTGTGTTTAAAACAGACCTTTTTGTTACTTCATTAGTTAATTAGTAAGAAAGGGAAGAAGAAGAATAGAATCAACATACTCTGGGCTTGAAGGAAGCTGGGGTATCCATCTTGAAGAAGGTGTAACTTCAAAACAAGTCCCTTCCTGTGAAATTAACTAAAGCCTGTAGTTAATTTCAAACAGTCTATTTCCTTTCAAGTGTTTGTCTTTAGCCTAAGTCCTAGTCTGTATGCCTTGCTGCTGTTTGCCTGTTTAGATTAATTCATCCTCTCCCTGGCAATCCTGGTTACCTCAGTGTTATACTCCCTGACTTCAGACATTCCCTCATTGTCTCCTACCTTCTAAGCTGCCATCCTTCATCACTGAACTTTCCTTATCCACTATATTGCCTTAACTTCCTTATTACATAGTATATTCACTTGAATACCTTCAGCCTTGGATCCCTTGCTTTGTCTTGTTCCCTGATCCTACCAGTTATCACCCCTAGCTTCTGCCTCATATTATATCCTGCATCTCCCTACTACATCCTACCTGATTCCCATATTACCTCCCTAACAAGTCCCTGATAACATCTTTCCAAATCCCTATAACACTGATCAGGGTGGTGGTTGCTGAGGGCTGAGTGACTGTGGAAATTTCTTAAATAAGACAAAAATGAAGTTTGCTACATTGATTGACTCTTCCTTTCACTTGAACACTTAGAAGACATTATAGGGTTATTTAATGGCCTAATTTCAGTATCATTGTGTTTCAGGGAATAGGGAGTCCCAAGGATTGAGAGAGACACTGGAACAACTGGTTGGAAGAACAGTCAGAACACACTACCACTTATCAATTAAATTGCTGTCTTATATGGGCATGACTTGTGGTGCCCTGAAAACAATACAATAATTATTTCAAAGATCAATGATCATAGGTCACCATAGCAGATATAATAATAATGAAAAGGCTTGAACTATTGTAAGAATTACCAAAATGTGACACAGAGACATGATGTGAATATATGTGGTTGGAAAAATGGCACCAATTCACTTGTTTGAGCAGGGTTGTCATAAACCTATAAAAAATGTAATATTTGTAAAGCTAATGAAACCAGAGATACCCATAGTTTTTGCATGGTGAGGGTCTCTTCCATTAGACTGTGAGTTTCTCAGAGTAGGAATTGTTTTTGACCACTCTTTATACCCACAGTGCTTAGTACAGTATCTAGATATAATAGGTACCTAATAGAGACTTCTAATTTTAGAGGGTTACCTAGAACACTAAAGATTACATGACTTGTCCTGGATCACAAAGCCAGTATATCATAGGTGGGATCTGAGTTCTCTGGCCATTCTATATCATACTGCTTCTCATCCCTCTAAGGAACAAAAATAAAATGCTTAAATAACAATTCCAAAAAAACTCAAAATGACTTCTAAATTCCCCTCTAACTCTATAGCTTTACTACTATGGTATGGTACTAACAGAGTGGGACTTAAAATATGATGTAATTAATTGGTGAGTCAACATGGGCAACCTCTTTCCTAATATATTGGATTTGGTAATTGACAAATACAAATGAGGGAAGCACAAACTGTTCCTTTAATCCAACTTTAAATTTATGATGTAAAAACAATACAAACAACCAATTGTGTTAGCAATACAACCAGTTATCATAGCTTTAAGCATGAGAACTCAAGTTGGAAGGGACTTCAAAGCTCATCTATTGCCTCACATGAGATCTAGAGCCCCTCTGTTTTATCTATTCAAAAAGAAGAGGTCCCTTGGGACACTCCTCTAGCATCAGATTATTACTTGCCCGGAGGAAAAACAATCATTCATTTTGGTGCAAGAAATCTTGGTCTTGCTTTCAACTTTGATTGTAGATACTGGAAAGACTGTTCTACCTCTGAAGTCATGAATCTGAAACATCCTTGGATTTGAATAGCAACACAATTACTTACAAAGTTTGTGACCTTGGACAAGTCTCAACCTCTATATGAACCTTAGTTTTAATATGGGGGAACAGGTTCCCTCCAAGACATTCCTGATTCATCCCATCCTCCCTTTATTATTCTGTAACCCCCAGTGTCAAAAGGGTATAAAAACCCCAGACTCCATCTCCTTGGGAAAGCAGTATTCCACCTACAAACTGCCTCCTGGCCATTCAACGTGGCTTCCAAATTATTAAATTTCCCCGTTTATTTTTAACTTCAGTTTTGGAGTCT
Source organism: Gracilinanus agilis (assembly GCF_016433145.1). Lineage (NCBI taxonomy): Eukaryota > Metazoa > Chordata > Mammalia > Didelphimorphia > Didelphidae > Gracilinanus > Gracilinanus agilis. The sequence goes on along the minus strand of NC_058130.1, from coordinate 295,157,583 downwards.
TGCACTCTTGCAAAGGGCAACCTGTCCCGAACAGTTTCATCTATAAAATGCCAGAGTTGAACTAGAAAACTTCTTAAGTTTCTTCCAGCTCTACTGATTTTGCTATAGCTAGTAATCTTTTTTGTACCATTTCTAATATAAAGGAATTAAGGCATATTGATATTGTTGCAGCATGCTTCAAATGCTCATTACAGGTTTCATTTAACAGACAAGTGCTGTGAAACTGTACATAGTACTCATTAACAAAAAGTACACTAAAATCTAATGCATTTATTATCAACACATTTTAAGAAGAGCCTTTCTGATTCAGGAAAAAGAGAATGTTTCAAATCACAATGAATCATTTTATTTATATTACAATAGAATGTTTCTACAGAAGAAACCTAAGGAATCAAACAGTAACAGAGTTTCTGGCCACACGATATATATATATTTCCTTCACTTTACTTTTAATTTTGTTTTAGGTAGGTTTCAAGTAATTTTTAAAAATAAATTAATTAATATGCATATCTTCATTTCCAATCTATTTTAAGAGGAAAATATCAGGCATGTTTGGAAAACACATGTCCTTTAAAGTGACTTCTAATGAAGGTGAAATGGGATGAATAAGGATGATTAATATCTCTAAAATATGTAAATCACAACTGGTAAACCATATTGTCCTTTCAGTAAATAATTTTTTATTTCTTTCATAAATATTGTAAATTAAGTGTATTTTGCATTGGCAAAAGTCAAAGTAAGCAACTGAGGTATCTTCTAATACATTAATAAGTCTAGTCTTCCAACTCATATTACCACTCAAAATAACCTCTGAGAAGAAAATACCTATAATTTAACATATTATATTAACTCTAGCTACAACTTGAGAAGTGACTCCTTAGTCACAAAAACTTGGAATAAGGTACAAGTAACATCCTCCAAATAAATATTTGCAACATAGAACCATTTGTATTCTGTTAAATATTCTATGAACCTGGGAATACAAAAAGGTTTTCTTCTACCTTTCAAAAAAGATGCAAGTGAAAGAAAGTAATATATTCCCTGGTCAGTTATATCTGATTTTTTCCCCAAAGAAGTAAAAAGCTCATTACCATATTGTTGAAGCTACTGCTGTACCTATTTGTGACTATGAATGACTATGACCCATCCTAAATGTACAACTTAAACCTGCCATTGATGGATATGCCTGCTATTTGAATATGCCTATGTTTTGTTTTATTTATTTTATGTAATAATACATGCATCTACTTTCATTTTTGCACTTTAGCTCCTTAGCTAAATTCAATTGAGGATTATTTCTCTTCTATATAATGGATCTGTCAAGTTCAAATAGGGTTTTCTGTAATAAATTTGTGTTTGTTTTTAACTTTACCACTCAATTTGAGCATAATTTTCCCAGACAGCGTAGAATTCACAAATATTTCTCCTTTTAATATAACAAGTTCTGGGGCAAAATTCTCTTAAGCCAATTCATTCTTTATTCTCTCTCTCATAAGCAATTCTTCAAAGAAAACATAAGGAAACTTTTAAGATAACTGGAAAAGGCTATCAGTTGCCCAGCAATCATAAATAGCACTAAAACAATAACCACCATGCATTATACACGTTTGTTTGATCTTGTGACTTCATAGTGAAGAGCAGTATTTCTCAAAGTATGGTACATGTACAAGACCCTTTGTCTGAGGTCAAAACTATTTTCATAATTGTATCCAAGATGTTTTCATTCCTAATATGATAAATATCAATCAATACAACTCATATAAACAAGTTTTTGGGAGGTTTCTATAATTTTTAAAAGGTATAACAATATAAAAATTTCAGTTTTATGCTAATATCAAAGTTCTAAAGTAATATTGTGGTCATAAATTTAAAAATATTATAGCTTAAGTCAAAATGACTTTTAGTAGCTTTATTTACAAAGAGGTGGAAAGAGTGCAAGTAGAGAAATATAAAAAGAAAGCAGAGAATTGTTTAGCCCAGTGATGGGCAAACTATGGCCCACAGGCCAGATGCGGCCCCCGGATACGTTCTATCCTTCAGAGACCTTAGTCCTAATCTGACAAATATAATGAGTAGGATACAATGCAATGAAACTTTGAAAGAGTTGCCTTAGAAACAGACTTACAGATGAGTATTTTCTTTCCTTTGGCCCCCTCTTTAAAAAGTTTGCCCATCACTGGTCTAGCCTATCACCCTAAATACTGCTCCAGTGTCCAGCTCAGCCCGAGCAGGGCTTGATAATCTTTAGCCAGAGGACCCAGTAGTGTCTTCAGCAAGGGTTCCACCAGCACAGCCTCCTCCAAGAAACAAAAGCTTCTCCCAAACCAATCTCTCCAGAAGCCAAGAAATGAAGGCCAGGATACAGGGAAATAGTCTCCTCCTTCAGTCCAGCTGACTGACACAGAGTCTCCCAGATGAACTCCAAAGGAGAAGACCAAAGGCCAAGTCCAAAAGTGAAGTCCAAAAGCACTCACAAGGCAAAGTCCAAAAGCAAAGTCCCAAAGGAGAAGAAGATCCTTGGGCAGGAAGTTCAGGACTTTTTATGGTCCTTTTTCCAATTGCAGTCTTTCAATTTGCCTAGCACTGCCCAGGGGCAGGGCAGTGCCCTCTGGAATTATCACTCATTTTAGCAAGTCACTTGCAACTCTCTTACTTAGTGTTAAGTAGGGGTGCTTATATTTTTGGTTGATTAATTTAAAAGCTGCTACTTGATAGACAAAGAAAGTTTGATTCATTCTTCACTAAAAAGTTTGAGGACTGCTGGTATAAAGGAATCATGATGTGGAAACAATCTACATCAGTGGTTCCCAAACTTTTTTGGCCTACCGCCCTCTTTCCAGAAAATATTTTCTCTTTGGTCTAGGAGCTCTGGAATTTGATCATAATATTTTTGGGAGTTTTCAGTTTGGGATAGCTTTCAGGATATGAAGACAGACTTTAAATTTTTCATTTTACCCTATGCTTTGAGCCTATCAGGGCAGTTTTGACTGGTAATTTCTTAAAAGATGTCCAGGATCTTTTATTGATCATGGATTTCAGGTATTCCAATCATTCTTAAATGATCTTTCCTCAATAAGCAGCTAAAGGAGAATAACTAGAGTTAACAACTAGAACATTTTTTGAAGAAGAAGAAAGATATAACCTTTTCTAATAGTATATCAAGATCTTTAGCATATTCTAATACTAAGTTGTAAAAATCAAGTTCAAAACTTGATGATTATGGGTTCTTTAAATTCTACTTTTAGTCTATCATAGGCAAATTTCTAAATCAATTATTTGGTGTAGATAGAGGTAAAGAGTAGTAAGGAGAACAGAAAATGCAAATACACTTGGACAAAGGCTCAGAATAGGCTGTTCTTCATATTAATAAGATCAGAAACAAGGTTTGAGTTAGTTCTCACTAATATGATCTAGGTATTAGCAAAGTAAAATTAAGAGTGACCGTATAAATTGTGTTAAGATCTATTAAATTAAAAAAAGTTTTGTACAAACAAAACCAATGCAAACAAAATTAGAAGGGAAGCAACAAATTGGGGGAGGGGATCTTTATAACAAAAAACTCTGATAAAGGTTTAATTTCTCAAATTTATAAGGAGCTAAGTCAATTGTACAAAAAAAAAATCAAGCCATTCTCCAATTGATAAATGGTGATGGGACATGAATAGGCAATTTCTCCTCTGCTCCTTATTTGTTTTTTTTAAATCCCTTTTGAGTTCTAGGAATTGGCAACAGCCAATTCACATTTTTCTTTGAGGATTTGGATATAGTAGTTTTGACTTTATTATCATCTTCTCACAATATCTTTGTCACCATAGTAATTTATAATGCTCATCTTCATTTATTGTAGTTGCCTCATTATTCTAGCCTAATTTTTTACTTTTAATTTTATATTAAAGTTGGGCTCTACTGTTATGATGAATAGAACTTTATCTCAAGCTTCAGGGTTTTTTACATTTTGTTTTGTTTTGTTTTGTGCAGTGGTTTTAAGAGCAAGGTCTGGGGTTCTGGAAGTTTTCAGTTCTTCCAAGGTAGGGGTCGGCAACCTTTTTGGCTGTGAGAGCCATAAACACCACATTTTTTTAAATGTAATTTTGTGAGAGCCGTACAGTGTTCACAGTGCGTGCTCCTATAATAGCGCCTGAAAAAAAATTGACTTGATGGCTCCTGCAGAAAGAGCCATACGTTGCCGACCCCTGATCTAAGGAGAAGTGTGTTTACTACTCTGCTGGGCTGTGCTCTGGCCTGTGAGCAACCATATACACTTTTCTCTGCCCTGGAACTGTGACCAACTACTAACACAAGCTCTGGTAAGCTAGTGTTCCTTCTCACCGTGGGACTGTGACGCAGAATTATGACTTGCATCCACATATGAGCAATGAAACAGAAATCTGCACTCAGTGGCAGAAAAGGAAGCCTGATATTTTCCTTCTGATCAATTTTCTGATTTCCACATCATCTGTACACTGAGAGAGTCTGAAGCCATTGTTGCCAGTGGATTTCCCTGTAAGGCCTGAGACTAAGGCCTGGCCTGCATACTAACTTGCTAGGACAGTGATGTGCAAAATATGGCCTCGGGCCAGATGCTGCCCCCTGAAATGTTCTATCCTGCCCTGTGACATTATTCCTAATTTGACTATACAATGAGTAGGATACAATACAATGAAACTTGGAAAGAGTTGCCTTAGAAACAGACTGACAGATGAGTATTTCCCTTCCTTTGGCCCCCTCTTTAAAAAAGTTTGCCCATCACTATGCTAAGACATTGTTTATGCTGGATCTGGATTATGTTCCATACCACCTGAGTATCTTCTATATCTAATCTAAGATCCTATTCACAAAGTATGTTTAATTAACTGCCTTTTCATGATTACTTCAAAAACACATTTATTCTCTAAAAGGGATATTACCATATGTCTCCTAAATGAAGATACTATCATTCCTTTAAAAAAAAACAACCTAACATGCTCAAACCGGGGACACCAAGAAAAATCTGAGTAAATAAGAAAAATAGGATATTCTATTACACACAAAGAGGGCATGGGAAGGGGAGGGGATAGATACTATTATAAGAAGGAGAGGAAGAGAGCATTAAGAGGTAATAATCAAACCTTACTCTCAGTGTAATCAACCCAGAGAGGGAAGAGTAGCTTTATTATCCATTCGGATAAAAAACTCTATCTAACCCTACTGAGAAACTCAGAAGGGATAAACCGAGGGGAGCAGGAGAGTGGGGAAGTGAAAAAAGGGAGGGGAGAAGAAGGGGGAGGGAATTCATTAGGCCTTTAAAAAACAAAAAGAAGGGAATAACAAGGGAGGGGGCAGAAAGGGAAGTCAATCAAGGGAGGGGATAAGGGATACCTGCTCTAAGCAAACCACTGGTTTAAAAGAAAATAGTGTAAGAAGAAGGGGTGGGTCTAGGGGAGGATACAAAAATGTCAGTGAATGCACAACTGATAATTGTAACTCTGAATGTGAATGGGATGAACTCTCCAATAAAATGGAAGCAAATAGCAGAGTGGATGAGAAACCAAAATCCTACCATATGTTGTCTAGAAGAAACACATATGAGGCGGATAGACACACACAAGTTTAAGGTTAAGGGCTTGAACAAAATCTTTTGGGCATCAAATGAGAAAAAGAAGGCAGGAGGGGCCATTATGATTTCTGACAAAGCCAAAGTAAAAATAGATCTGATTTAAAAAGACAGGGAAGGTCATTACATCCTGATTAAAAGCAGTATAAACAAGGAGGAAATAACACTGCTCAATATATATGCACCAAGTGGTATAGCAACCAAATTCATAAAGCAGAAACTGGCAGAACTCAAGAAGGAAATAGATAGTAAAACCATAATAGTGGGAGATCTAAATATTCCTCTTTCATATCTAGATAAATCAAACCAAAAAATAAATAAGAAAGAGGTAAGGGAAATGAATGAAGTCCTAGAAAAATTAGATTTAATTGATATGTAGAGAAAAATAAATAGGGACAAAAAGGAATACACCTTCTTTTCAGCTGCACATGGTACACTCACAAAGGTTGACCATGTAATATGGCACAGAATCATTGCAAAGAAATGCAAAAGAGCAGAAATAATTAATGTAACCTTCTCAGATCATAATGCCATAAAAATAATAATTAGTAAAAGCACCTGAACAGGTAAATCAAAAACCAAATGGAAATTAAACAATATGATTCTCCAAAACGAATGTCAAAGAAGAAATCATAGAAACAATCAACAATTTCATTGAAGAGAATGACAATGATGAGACATCCTACCAAACTCTGTGGGATGCAGCCAAGGCAGTACTCAGGGGGAAATTTATATCCTTGAGTGCATATATTAACAAATTAAGGAGGGCAGAGATTAATGAATTGGGAATGCAACTCAAAAAATTAAAAAGTGAGCAAATTAAAAACCCCCAGATGAAAACTAAATTAGAAATACTAAAAATTAAGGGAGAAATTAATAAAATCGAAAGTAAAAGAACTATTGAATTAATAAATAAGACTAGAAACTGGTATTTTGAAAAAACAGATAAAATTGACAAAGTACTGGTCAATCTAATGAGAAAAAGGAAAGAAGGAAACTAAATTGACAGTATTAAAGATGAAAAGGGAGACCTCACCTCTAATGAAGGGGAAATTAAGGCAATCATTAAGAACTATTTTGTCCAATTATATGGCAACAAATATAACAATTTAGGAGATATGGATGAATATTTACAAAAATATAAACTGCCTAGATTAACAGCAGAAGAAATAGAAAACCTAAATAATCCCCTATCAGAAATAGAAATTGAACAAGCCTTCAAAGAACTCCCTAAGAAAAAATCACCAGGACCTGATGGATTCACAAGTGAATTCTATCAGACATTCAAAGAGCAACTAATCCCAATACTATACAAATTATTTGATATGATTAGCAAAGAAGGAGTCCTACCAAATTCCTTTTATGACACAAATATGGTACTGATCCCAAAGTCAGGTAGACCAAAAACAGAGAAAGAAAACTATAGACCAATCTCCATAATGAACATAGATGCAAAAATCTTAAATAGAATATTAGCAAAGAGACACCAGCAAGTAATTAAGAAGATAATAGACCATGACTAGGTGGGATTTATACCAGGAATGCAAGGATGGTTCAACATTAGGAAAACCATCCACATAATTGACCATATCAACAGTCTAACAAACAAAAATCACATGATTATCTCAACAGATGCTGAAAAAGCCTTTGACAAAATACAGCATCCATTCCTATTGAAAACATTGAAAAGTATAGAATAGAAGGACCTTTCCTAAAAATAATAAACAGTATATTCCTAAAACCATCACCAAGCATCATATGCAGTGCGGATAAATTAGAAGCCTTCCCAATAAGATCAGGAGTGAAACAAGGATGCCCATTATCACCTCTATTATTCAACATAGTACTAGAAACACTGGCAGTAGCAATCAAAGAAGAAAAAGAAATTGAAGGTATCAAAATAGGCAATGAGGAGACTAAGTTATCACTCTTTGCAGATGATATGATGGTATACTTAAAAAATCCTAGAGAATCAACTAGGAAGCTTATAGAAATAATCAACAACTTTAGCAAAGTTGCAGGATACAAAATAAATGCACATAAATCATCAGCATTTCTATACATTTCCAACATATCACAGCAGCAAGAGGTAGAAAGAGAAACACCATTTAAAATCACCCTAGACAATATAAAATCCTTGGGAATCTATCTACCAAAACAAACACAGCAATTATAAGAAAACAACTACAAAACACTTTCCAAACAAATAAAACTGGAGCTCAACAATTGGAGAGCCATTAATTGTTCATGGGTAGGACGAACTAACATAATAAAAATGACCATTCTACCCAAATTAATTTACCTATTTAGCGCCATACCTATCAAATTACCAAAAAACTTCTTTACTGAATTAGGAAAAACTATAACAAATTTCATCTGGAAGAACAAAAGATCAAGAATATCAAGGGAAATAATGAAAAAAATGTGAAGGAAGGGGGCCTAGCAGTACCAGATATTAAAATATACTATAAAGCAGCAGTCATCAAAACAATATGGTACTGGCTAAGAGATAGAAGGGAGGATCACTGGAATAGACTTGGGGTTAATGACATCAGCAAGACAGTGTATGATAAACCCAAAGAGCCCAACTTTTGGGACATGAATCCACGATTTGACAAAAACTGCTGGGAAATTTGGAAAACGATATGGGAGAGATTAGGTTTAGATCAACATCTCATACCCTACACCAAGATAAATTCAGAATGGGTGAATGACCTGAATATAAAGAGGGAAACTATAAATAAGTTAAGTGAACACAAAATAGTATACCTGTCAGATCTCTGGGAAAGGAAAGATTTTAAAACCAAGCAAGAGTTAGAGAAAATTACAAAATGTAAATTAAATGGTTTTGATTATATTAAGCTATAAAGCTTTTGTACAAACAAAAAGAATGCAGTCAAAATCAGAAGGGAAACAACAAATTTGGAAAAAATCTTTATAACGAAAAACTCTGACAGGGGTCTAATTACTCAAATATACAAGGAGTTAAAGCAATTGTATAAAAAATCAAGCCATTCCCCAATTGAAAAATGGGGAAGAGACATGAATAGGCAATTCTCAGGTAAAGAAATCAAAAGTATCAATAAGCACATGAGAAAGTGTTCTAAATCTCTAATAATTAGAGAAATGCAAATCAAAACAACT